>NW_008607938.1:22779-26366 GCF_000691845.1 Merops nubicus
GCCACACTGGGGGGGGTGGGGGGGGAGCGTGTCTCATCTTCCAGAGCTCCCATCTCCCCATGAGCTCTGCACGTCCCGAAGCAGCTCAGCCTCTCCCAGCCCCCATTGTCCCAGCTTGGCACCCGCTCCTTTAACCTATTTTCTACGCCGCGCAGAGGGATGACGGGGAGAAACGAGGCTCCTGTCAGTTTCCTTGAAAATGAGGCCAGAGCTGTCAGCCTGGAAGGGAAGCAAACGTCTCCGAGGAAGGATCTGCTGCTGCTTTCCATGGCTCCCCCCTCCCCAGCCAGCCCCTGACCTCCTTCCCCTTCAGAACAGAAGGTTCTTGCCTGGAAGCATCTCTGCCCAGTGGAAGCCCCACTCTGAGGCCGGGCTCTGGAGGGCTCAGCTGGACGTGAGCTGCTCCCCTCAGCTGGCGAGGGGGTGGTGGAGCCAGGCACGTGCTGTAAGGCTGCTCTAAGCCCCAAGTGCCCGAGGTGAGACTTGGATTTGCTTTGTCTGTGGCTCTCCGTAAGGTTTCCTCAAGTAAACTGCTGGGACACAGTAACTTGGGCAGCTGGAGGCTGGTGCTGGATGTGGGCTTCTCCTTGGAGGAGCTGTCACAGTCATCTGTGTTCCTTGTAAGAGTTGGGCTGAGGGAACCTTTACTTCTCCAAATTCAGTGACCTTTTAGGCCCATCCTAAGGGATATTAGATGATCATGATGATCAGAGGAAGAAACTGAAGAAGTCTGAAGAAACTTCTGAAGAAGAAGCAGCTCTTCCTTCTCCTTGGGACCATCACGTTACAGAGCTGTGGGGATTTCACTGATCATATAAGTGCCTGGAGGTGTTAGACTTGTAAACTGGAGGTGACCTCTTTGAAGGACACTGTTCTCCAGGCAGCCAACATGCAAGGTGGGGACGAGGCTGCCTTCATTCCAAGTCAAGGTGGACCTTCCCAGCTTCACTAGGCAGGAGGGCAGTAGGAAAGCCATTCTGGCACCCAGGACGAGGACCTCTTGGTGGTTTAGTGTCCAAGGGGAGCACCACAGGGATCAGCGGCTGAGGGCTGAGGCTCTGTGGGACCGAGATGCTGGTTCACCACCTGAAGCTGGTCTGAAACACTAACGTCCTCCTGTGCTGTGCTCCTATGGAGGGTGTCCCTTGTTGGTCTGGGGGTCCCTGGGGACCACCTGACAGCTTGAGGCAGCCCCAGCCCAGCGCCAAGCTGGCACCAGGCCTCCTGCAGCAGTTCTCAGCTGAGCAGATGCTCTGTGGGAGGGTTGTCTTGTTTGCAGCCAAACCCTCGGCACCTTTCCCTTTTCAAGCGAAGGCAGCGGCTTCCCAAGATCCACAGGTCTCCCCCCCCCAGAGCCACAGGAGGCTCCTGGCATCTGCCCATCCCTGCTCCACTGCTTTCACCGAGTTTCCCCAGGGGAACTTGGTAACCATCACAAGAAACGGGGGTTGGCGAGGCTGAGAGGGAAGCTCAGGTTTGGCCACACATGAAAGTCAGGCTCCCCACAGGGCCTCGCCTTCCCCTGGTGAAGGAAAGGTTCCCTTTGATCCCATGCTCCCCTGCCTGGCCAACTTGACGCCTCAAAGAGCAGGCCTGAACGTCAGGACATCAAGAAGAGCCCAGAAGCCACATGAGGGAGGAGGAGGAGTGAGTCTTCTTGTCACTCACATAGCCTTCCTGGCTCAAGCAGCTCTTTGCTCACCCGAGGCAAGCCATGGTGGCTCCTGGCTCCAGAGCTGCCCTTCCCATGGACACATCTGTAGGGCTTTCTGTGGTCTGGTTGCACTTCACAGCTTCTCATCTCCAGCAGATGCAGATGCTACCCACGCCTCTCCCTCCATCTCGGTGCCTGGAAGCCCCTCCCCAGGACACAGACCCCACCAGGTCTTCTCTGCCTCTCGACAAAGATCCAAGCTCATTGAGGAAAGGTGCTTTGAGCTGGGAGAGAGGAGATGGGGCAGGCAAAGGGTCCCTCTCCTCCCCAGCACTGACTCCTGCAGAAGAAGCTCCACCGCTCCTGAACTTCCCAAACCCTTTGCAAGCCCCTAGGTTAAACACTGTGAAATTTGTAAGCGGGAGCTGCCGGGGTTGCCATGGTTTCCCTCGTCCAGAGGAGGTGGCTCCAGAGCCCGGATTTGCCAAAGGACAGGAGAAAAATGGAGGACTGGGATTTTACTCACCACCCCACTGGGGAAGGACAGGGAAGTGGCATTCTCCTTCTCCCTCTCCCCTTCCCACCCTAATTTTATCTCTGCTTCCTCTGCAAATTCCTAACAGATCCCAGCTGCCAGGCTGGGCTGGGGATGCTGCTTTTCCTGGCAGGAGGATTTCAGGGAGATGGGGATGGGCATCCTGCGGGCTGCAGGTGCCATGGGCTGACCTGGGGCAGCTGGCAGGGAGGAAGGGTGGTGGAAAGCCATGGGGAGGAGAGAGGAAGAGGAGGGTGGGGAGGAAGGACAGAAAGAGGGGCTCTGCCCTCCTCTCAGCCATCGAGAGGCGGTGGTCTGGCCCCACAAGTTGAAAAATGGGGCAGAGCCCCTCGGAGCATCGCTCCACTCAACCTCGACCGGCTCCTTCCCCAGCTCTGTCCCAGTTGCTGGAAGTGGAACAAGCCAGGAGCCTCTTCTCCCTCCCGGGGCCCTGTGGCTGCCCAGAGCTCATAAAGCAAATCACTGGTGCTTAATGAAGAAGCACCTGCTTAATTGAACCCAGCGGGACAGGCAACAGGAGGGGGCCAGCAGCACCCTCCTGGCTGGTCCCAGCAGAGAGGAAGAGGGGAAGGTGTCTCCATCTGCAGCTGCACTGCATTTCATCTTTTTTTAAAAAATATTATAGATAAAAAAACAGACTTTTACCCCCCGTCAAGCAAGAACTGGGCTGTCTTGCCCATCTCACCACCCTGTCCCAGGCAGGAGATGGGGCTGAAGCAGTTAAAGGGGTGAGTGGGTGGGACAGGAGCTCCCTGAAATGATGATGTTTAGATTAGCCGGGTTTCCAGGCATCGAGTTGTCAAAGCAAAAGGGCTGGAAGGGACAACGGGGCTTGCCCTTAATTGGAGATGTGGCTCCGAAGCCACCCCTGGGCTCTCAGCCCCGCAGCAGGTCCCTGCCTGGGGCTCTCTGCTTCTCCCAGTCTGCAGCCACCCCGTGGTTGGGCTCAGGGGTTGCTGTGGTGCATCGTGGGGTGCAGCTCAGGGGTGCGGGCTGGCACGGTGATGCAAAGCTTGTGGTGACCTCCACAGCTCTTCCTTTGGCCAGCGTTGTCCTGCCAGGGGGTCCTTTCGGCTTGGGGGACGAGCGGGGTGCTGTCCCCATGGTGGGACCTGGAGGTGGCCTGTTGGGTCTCTCAGGGGAGGAGGCAAGGGTGGGAATGTCCCCCATCAGCTCGTTGCTGCCTCCCATCTGCCCACAGCCTCCCAGCACCTCAGCAGGCTGCCCCCCGGGGACACTGCCGCCTCCCCTTCTCCCCCACGCTGGGAGGTCCGAGGGGTCACACGTGTCACCCACGGGGGTGCAGGCAGAGGCATCTCACTGGGATGGTGCTCCGGGGGAAGGGGTGGGATTAGCCATCGGGTGGGTGGGCGAGCC
>NW_008607938.1:26397-26678 GCF_000691845.1 Merops nubicus
ACCAGCTGAGGGGGTCCAACTCTTAGAGCTGGGCTCTCTCTCCGTGTGTGTTTATGGGGCGTGTGTGTCTGGGAGGTGGATTTAAGGCTATTCGGAGGGGATGTAGCTGGGGTACGTCTCACATTTAGTTTTTGGAGCCACCTGTCCCGCCTTCTGCCCAACCGGCCCTGCGTTCCCCTCGTGCCAATGAAGCCAGTCAGGGGACCCTCCCGTGTCCCCCCCCGGCACTGCTGGTCAGGCTCAGCTGCTGGCTGGCGTCACAGGGGCGGGCAGCCGCGCCG
>NW_008607938.1:26711-33135 GCF_000691845.1 Merops nubicus
CGGGGGACTGCTGGTGGGCTCCGGAGGGAGAGTTGGGGGGGACCGCGGATGGGTCAGGACCGGCTGCTGAGCCCTGGCACAACTCGTTCTGCTGGTGGTTCCTCAGCCTAGGGGAGCTGGATGGGGTGGTCCCCAAGTGGAGCAGCGTCCCCAGGGGGGTGACATGGCTAGTCTGAGCTCTTCTCTGCCTGGAAGGTGGAAAATTGCAGCTCTCCACCCATGATGAGCAGAAGAGCCAGGCCCTGGCTGTGCCAGCTTGCTGGGCACTTCACAGCAGGGGGGAAAACTGTCATAGAATCGTGGAATAGTTTGGGTTGGAAGAGAACTTTAGGATCATGGAGTCCAACCGTTGTCCCAGCACTTCCAGGTCCCCACTAACCTGTGTTCCTCAGCACCACATCTCCACATCTTGGAACCCCCTCCAGGGATGGGGACTCCACCACTGCCCTGAGCAGCCTGGTGCAGACCTGGGCAACCCTCAAGGGCAAGAAATTGTTACTCATGTCCAACCTGAACCTCCCCTGGTGCAACTTGAGGCCATTTCCTCATCCTATCAGCTATCCCAGTGCTTGTCCCTGGGGGACTCATCCCCTCCTTGGGCGAGGTAAATCCTCCTGCTCCACACTCTGATGTGCCCAGCACAGCTGCTGGAGGAGGCTGGGCAAGGAGGAGCCATCCAGTTATCCCCTCTTCCCAGGAAGGGTGGGATGGAGCCAGCTCACTGCCAGGCTGGGCTTGGATCCTTGGGCTTTGCCAGGGCTGGATCCTGCTGGCGGTGCTGAGCTGTTGAGTTTGCTTTTGGCTCAGGCAAGCTGGACTAAAATCCCTTGGCTTCCCCATCCCTCCTTCAACACTTCACTTCCCCACTACTCTCCCCTGCTCCAGAGAGGAACCTCTCCTCTGGGGTGAGGAACCGGGGAGGTGTCCTCAGCACTGCGGGTGCAAATTGGGTGAAAATTGGGATAAATGAGCTCATTTAGAGTGGCTCGGCCCCATTTTCCCAGGCGTGGGTTATGTAAAAGCCCTCACAGAGCATCCCATTGTCCGCCGGTGGCCAGGCGGGATGTGGGAGCTGCCAGGGCCGGGCCAGGAGGACGCTTGGGGGGACTGGGAGGAACATGAGGGGGGTTCTTCCTCCATGTGTTGGGAAGGAAAAGCCGTTTCTTCATTCCCTGTCCCTAAAACACCAGACTTTGGTGTCTTCCTGTAGCCATGTAGTCTTCCACCGGCCCTTCCCCATGGAGGTGAAGGCTAGAAACTCGTCTTCTTTCTCTTCCTTGCCCCAGGAGGTGAAAACATAGCCCTGGGGGACAAGTTCAGGTGTGCCACCCACCTGAACCCAACCCAGCAGGCAGCATGTGTCTCCCACCCAGCTGCCAGAGCAGGTGCTCCTTGTTCGGCCTCTTAAACCCTTCTTAGATGTCTCCAGAATGGGATTCAGTTGCCAGTGGGGAAAGATGCTTGGTAGGAGGTAGGGGAGCTCTGGAGGATGCCAGCATCTGCCCCTGGGCCTGAGAGGGAGATGTGGGGATCTGGGGAGCACCCCAGTTTCAGAAGGTGGGGAAGCTGGGTGGGGTCCCCCAGGTCTCCCACCAGCGAGCTGAGCCAGCATTGGGCAACGTTTCAGGTGTCCTCAGACCAACCGCCCAAGAAGGCAGGAGCCTGGAGAAAAACAGGAAATCCCCAAATCCAAACAAATACAGAAGAGAGGAAAAAAATGAAATCTGATGTTTGGGTTTTGGTTGAAAACCTTGAGAATGCCCTGAGGTTTGTGAAACAGGACGTTCTGAAGCAGAACTGGAAGAACAGGGGGTTGAGGGAAGGGCAACTTCTGGCTCCAGTGCTCCTGGCTCACACAGCACTGGGAGGGGTTGCCTCAGCCCAGTGGCCACGTTGGCTGCCTACTGGTCTCAAGTAGATACTGGTCTAAATAGGCCACCATTAACCGTCCCCCCCGATCTCTCTCCTCTGTGACACGCAGGCAGCTCTGTCTACTTCTGAACGCAGAGAACATCTTCCACTCCATGGCAGACATCCTGCTTCGGGAAGAGGACCTCAAATTTGCCTCCACCATGGTCCACACCCTCAACACCATCCTGCTGACCTCCTCCGAGCTCTTCCAGCTCAGGAACCAGCTGAAGGACCTGAAGACCCCGGTATGGGCAGAGGAAGCGGGCTCAGCTGCCCCCTGGGGTGGATGGAATGGGGATGGTGGGGACCTGGCAGCCACGTGGAGACGTGTCTTGCTGCTCAGCCTCCATCTGGCAGGTCCCAGGGCTGGAGCTCGGGTGCCCAAGGTGGCCCCTTTGTTCCCTCACCCTTCAAGACTTGAGGGTGGCTCGGAGAACATGCTCAACTCATGCTTTTTTCCCCTGGGATGGGAAGGGGCTGACCAGGCCATGGAGCAGCTGTCACCTCCACCCCAACACGGCCAGGGGACAGGTGACAACAGGAGCAGAACCCCCTGGTCCCTCAGCTGTCCCTGCTGGGAACACCCCCATTGGGTTTGCCCAGCAGCTGCCCCCAGCAATGGAGACATCCAAACAAGGCAGGGAGAGGGAGGAAGACTTCTCCTCCTTAAGCTGAAGGCCAGTGATGGGTGTCCCCGTGGGTGGGACAGCACCGTCCTCCACCTTCTCATCCTGTGGTGGGCACAGCAGTCCTGGAGGGCCACCTCAAAACCCACATGGTTGCCACCTTCTGAGATTGGCTCGTGCCAGTGTAGGGTGGACTTGGTGGGTCCCTTCATGTCCGGGTGACACTCGCCAGCCCGGCGAGTCAGTGTCAGGGCCATGGTGCCACGTCCTTGCTCCTGCTGGTGGCCCAGCCCCGATGGCTTCCTCTCTCCCCAGGAGAGCCGTAATCTCTTCTGCTGCCTCTACCGCTCCTGGTGCCACAACCCCGTGACAACTGTGTCCCTCTGCTTCCTCACCCAGAACTACAAGCACGCCTACGACCTCATCCAGAAATTGTATCCTTCGGGGGGGGTCCCTCTGAGGCCACCAAGGTCACCCTGTGGGCCAGCCCAGCCTCCCCGTGGCGACAAAGCTAGCGACCCTCAGCTCCCTTCCCCTGCTGTCAGCCCTGCTTTTTGTGGTGTAGAGAGGGGGAAGCGTGGGCTGGCTGAGCCCTGACCTGCCCCTGCCCGCAAGGGGAGGCTCCTCAGCATCCTCTTCCTCCCAGGAAGATGAAGGCTTTGGCCTCCTGGCCCAAGGAGGAGCAGGCGGTGCCCACTGTGAGATGGTTCCTCGGGAGCTCGGCACCTGCCTGCAGCAGAGGGAGTGTTTTCCTGCATTTATTTATGTTTGTCTCTCTACTGGGCACTGGGGAGGCCATACCTTGAATCCTGGGGTCAGTTTTGGGCTTCTCACTCCAAGAAGGACCTTGAGGGGCTGGAGCGTAGCCAGAGAAGGGCAACAAAGCTGCTGGGGAAGGGTCTAGAGCCCAAGTGTGGTGAGGAGCAGCTGAGGGAGCTGGGGGTGCTGAGCCTGGAGCAAAGGAGGCTCAGGGGAGACCTTCTGGCTCTCCACAGCTACCTGACAGGAGGTTGGAGTGAGGTGGGGTTGGGTGTGTTTTCCCCAAGAACAGGCAACAGGACAAGAGGAAACGGCCTCAAGTTGCCCCATGGGAGGTTTAGGTTGGACATGAAGAAAAATTTCTTGCCCTTGAGGGTGTTGGTGGAGGCCCCATCCCTGGAGGGGTTTCCAAGCCGTGGAGATGTGGTGCTGAGGGACATGGGTCAGTGGGGACCTGGCAGTGCTGGTGGAACAGTTGGACTGGATGATCTGCAAGATCTCTCCCAAGCAGTACAATTCCCGATTCCTGGTGCTGCCAAGCCCCAAGCCTCCCTCTCTAGCTCTCCATACATTTTGTGCTCAGGTTCTGCTCCAGCATTTCTCCTGGAGCACTCACCACCAGGGACCAGCTCGGAAAACCCAAACCTCCTCCTTCGCACCATCCTCCTGACCGCTACCTGGCCGGGCAAGCTGCCAGCATTTTGGGCAAGCTGCCTTTCCCCCAGCCCTGCCCACTCATCCTGGCTCCTTCTCTCATCCCTCAGCCAAGCCATGGATGCTGGGAGGGTTTGGCAGAGCCATCACCCCGGGGCCAGCCATCTGCTGCCACCAGGCCACCCCTTTAACCCGAGGTACCATCCTTAACGGCCACGTCCAGCGGGGACCTGGAGGTCACCGTGGATTTCCTCACTGAGGTGGACAAGCTGGTGCAGCTCATCGAGTGCCCCATCTTCACGTGTAAGGAGGAAAAACCCTGCGTGGGGAAGGGACGGCGGGGGGGGGTGCCCCCCCCCCCCTGGCCACCTCCCCCTCCCTGCTCCTCCCTCCGGAGCAGCGGCAGCCACCCGAATAAATAGAGCAGAAGTTATGAGACTTCTTGCCGGGAGGTTTGCCCGGAGCTGGGAGCGCTGGCAGCTCAGCGGGGGGGCGCAGTTTGCCCCCCAGATATAGGTTAAGGGAGCGAGTGGAGCTGGCACCGAACAAAGGGGTGGAGGAGGGGTTGGGGGGAGTGTCTGGACCACTCTGAGCATCTCTGAGGGGGGTGTCGGGTGAGGAGAGCCATGGGTGCCACCCGTGGATACTTCTGGGGCCCTTAGCTGGAAAAAAGGTGACCTTTATTTTTGTCTGGAAATTAAGAATTAAGCCCTAAAAAGCCCAGAGCTGCTTCTCTTTCCAAATCTACCCCAGCCCCACTCTGGGTCCTTCTCCTGTTGGGTAATGCAGCTGGGACTCGGGAATGGGGAGGGGGGGAGGAGCTGGGATGAGGAGAGGGCACATTCCAGGGTGACCCGTGTTTTCTTGTGATGGCATTTGACTGCCCCTGGGCTCCGCCATGAAGCTGATGCCACTGAGGGTGTTGGGAAAGGGCTTTGGGAAGACCTCTATAGGTCCAGAGCTGGGGGATGTTTTGGGACAAGGGTGAGAGCAGCCAGGCAATGGGGACGTGGGCTGGCCCTCGGCACAGGTACCCTGTGCCTGATCCCAGGGAGTGTTTTCCCACCCTATGAGTGTCTATGGTGGTTTTCCACAGCCCCAAATTATTCCTTGAGGGTTCCCCACTCTGCTCACCTTGACCTCCAAGCCTCAGAGTAGGGGACAGACCTGTCCTCCATAGAGTAGTGTTCCTGGGCATGGCTCCCTTGGCTGGGAGACACCAGAGGTGCTAGTAGCAACCAGGAGGTGAGATGCTGGGGCAGGGACCTCTCACCCCATCCCACCCAGGTGGGGCCTTGCTTGTCTGTAGGGCTCCAGAAGACCCCCCCTACCCATGAGCACTGCCATGGACAGAGCAGGAAGGTGGTTTCCTCTCTGCTGAGCAAGGCTGAGGCCAAACACAACCATCAGGGCCAAACAGAGAGGATCCTTTCTGCTCCAGATTTTCACCAGGAGGGTGTCCCCTGGCCCTCCTGAAGGGTGGGTGTTCCTGCCAGGTCTGCAGAAGCTGAGGAGCGGTCTTGTGCTGCACACGTGTCCTCGGGCAGACAGCACGGGTGGGCTCAGGTGTGAGCAGCAGCAGGGGTGGGAGACTGGGGAGCCAGTCCCCTTCCCCAGCCAGGCCCTGGTGAGCAGAGGGGCTCCTGCTGTGTGGTGGGCACAAAGGTGGATGAGTTAACGGGAGGGGAGAGGCTGGTGGTTGCCCCTCAGGTCAGCTGGAGACTCCCCAGGACCAGCAGCCGGATTGGGAGGAACCCACTGCTGGGGCTGGGGGTGGACTGCATTTCACCCACCTCGTCATCCTCTTCCTCTCCTCTTCCAGACCTCCGCCTGCAGCTGCTGGACGTGAAGAACAACCCATACCTGATCAAGGCTCTCTACGGCCTCCTGATGCTGCTGCCCCAGAGCAGCGCCTTCCAGCTCCTCTCCCACCGCCTCCAGTGTGTCCCCAACCCCGAGCTCATGCAGACCTCGTAAGTGCCGCGGGGCTGAACCCCCAGCACCCCAAAATCTCCACCTTCCCCCCCCACCTCCTGCGTGGCCATGGCTGGTCCTCGCCGCGTGGCCGGGAGCGGTGGCTCTGGGGTGGGGTTTTTTTTTTGTGTCTATATTTGGTAACCCTGGGAGGGCTGTGCCTCATCCACAGGCATTTGGCATCCGGGATGGAAAATTTCACTTGTGGGGTCGCTATGGAAACGAGCAGAGCCGGGAAGGAGGTTCATGGAGGCTCCAGCAGCTGGGGTGGGGGGTGCTCCCAAAGCGTCCCCCCTTGCAGCCCGGCACCCGAAAGACCCTCCCCCCCGGCATCCCTGCACTCCCAGGGCTGGATACCCCATGCCCAGGACTCCCAGGGCTGGCTACCCCATGCCCAGCCCTGGTCTGTGATGTCCCAGGGTGGCATCTCGCCAGGGACCCTCCAAAATCCTTAGGGGTATCCTTAGACACTGGTGGTGGGATTCGCTCTGGTAACGAGC
>NW_008607939.1:0-7491 GCF_000691845.1 Merops nubicus
CATTCATGGCTCGGTCCTTCACAACATCTTCTTTGCACGTCCCATTACACTGCTCCCAGTGGAGATTAAAACTCAACAACGTCAGTGTAGGACACAGCTTGTTGCTGAGAATTGATGAAAAATGCTGAGGAGATATTACATTATCAATATAAAAGCAGTTTGTAGCTGTTAGCAAGCTAGAAGCACTGTACTGTATATGCATTTTTATGGGAAGAATGGCATTGCATGTCCATAGGACTCCATTATCCTGCTCTTGTTAATGCTTTGAGTGGGAGTAAGAAACAACAGAAATGTTTCTTTTGCTACAGAAATCCTTTTGATTAAAGTGACAGCAAGGATTCTCTCCGCATAGACATACAGCTCACAGCAAGAATGAAAATAAAATGAAAAAGTGGCAGAATATTTCACATTTGAGAGGAATAGCAAATATAAAGATATAAAAATTAATTAAAAAAAAAAATCAATGTTAAATTGTCCTATGGAGCTTCCTACAAATTGCAGCCAGGGTGTCTTGCTCTACTGTTCTCTGCAGGCTTATTCACAGATGATGTATATGCTATGTTGCTCTATCTTCCCTTACAGTATTGATAGCTCAGGTTTCTGTATTGGAGTTTTTGGTTGTGGAGCTCCTTCGGAGGTTGTTTTAGGATAGAAGATATATAGCCAGAGACTATTTTCTATTGCTCTGAAGGAATGTCTCAAATGTTATTTGATTTTGTAGGTTTTTTTTTTAATCCAGCCCCTTGTTGCTGTTCCTTCATAGCAGAAACAGTTTGAACCCTGACTAATGTCTGCTGTTGACAAGTCTAAAACTAGAGCCAGGACTGTCCTACAAAAATTTGGGCATCAGCTTGAAGTGTTTACATTAAGAAGTGTCATTACTCTACTAAATTCATATAGTTAATGTAGACAGACAGAAACCTTCAGTAGGCAATTAGTATCTTACATTGTCCTCTAGAGAGACTTGTATTTATCAATTGCTTATGTGTGGGACCTATAGCAATTAGGCTTCTTAGATACATGCCTAAAGTTAAATAGGTTGAATCTGAGCCAGCAAAAACTTTAATTTAAGAACTTTCAAATATTGACTTTGCACAAACTAAATCAAGATATATCTGTCCCTCTTGTACTTGAGGTCAGTGTGGCAGCCCTTGAAGTCAATTCTTAACTTTCCAGATGAAAGAGGTCAGTCAACATCATTTAAATGCATTTTTAAGTAGGAACCAAATAGAGTTTGCACTGGTAGAGGTGAATCATGCTTTTGTCTTTAGCTACATTTTCAGAGTTAAATTCAGGATCCAAGGGAACTTGGGGTAAATATAAGCAGGTGAAATAGAGCTTTGATTAAGAAGCCATCAAAGCCAAGGAAGGCTGAACTGGGACCTCAGAGAGCTTTGGATTAGGATCTTTAGGCTACGTTGGCATCTTGTAATTGACTTGACATTAAGTTTTCTCTGCTCCGTCACCTGATGGTCAGGTCAAAAAAATGAATTCTGGTCACAAATGTCTACTCAGGCAGGTGCAAACAGATAAAGAGCTCCTTTGCTCAAGATCTGACATCTATAGTGCAAGTGCAAGAGCTAGATGATAGTACATTTTTGTGCCTGTATGAACAAGCTCTGCTTCCCCAGACATCTCTCAGCAGCTTTAAAACTGGACAGTTTTTACAATATAAGAGCTAAAACTGGGTGTGAAGTCTATGCAGTTGGCTGCTGATCTGGGATCTTTATTCTGGAGCACCGAAACCAACCTGTGGCAAGGGTATGTTTAACCACAGTAAAACTGTGTAAGAGAGGAACTTGATTTATTTAAAATTTTAGTAAGTAGCAAGTTCTCATAAAAAATATTTTGTTTCCCCACTGTGAGGAGCAGGGTGATGAGACATATGTTATCTACAAACATTCTTAAAAAATGGTTATTATCCTGCAATAAAATGCTCAAACATGACTAGCACTGAAATCTGGCTATCTAACAGTACTATATTGTTCTTACTGCTTGGCTCCTCCTTTGCCGTAGACATCAGCAAATAAATCTCTGAAATTAGTGGTGGAAAATATCTATTACATGGGCAGGGAAGGCCTAAGTAGCTGCAGTGTGAAAGAGTCTGAAGAAATAGATTCTACTCCTATAAAATGGTTTGAGAGGGAAGGAGATATAAGAATAACTCCTTCCTTTCCATAACAATTAATGACATATGCAACACAAGCAGACACCTGCACAATCTACATAGTTGTCATCTCTAACTTGTAGGCAACGTCACCGATCCAACCTTAATGATTAATGAAGAAGACTTGTAAAACTTAAGGTAAAATGAGTATGGATAAAAAGCCAGAGGGACCAGGGATTTAACTGTTTTTGGTAGGAAGGAGGCAAACGCTAATGGTTCAGAGATGATCTATACTTTTTTATGGCACAGTATAGAGGGTACTTTGCATGCTGCAGCTGCCCAGAGCTAAGAAATAGGAATTCTTCAGGAGGTACATGCTCCCATTTGTGGCTTTGTACTGTGTACAACCTAAGATTTAATGAGGCATTCTTCATATATATTAACACTCTTGTTCTTTGGGGACATTGTTGGAACTATTTGGATAAAGGTTTGGGAAAGCAAAAGGAAGTGCAATATAGGCCAATGGAGGCCGAAGTAGAGAAGTTGTTGAATGGCACAGTATCTTTTCACCAGCAGAAGAGCTTAGATGATGTGAGCACTCTGGAAAGGGGAAGGAAAGGACAAATGCTCTGACCAGAAGGTGTCACATATGTCTCAATAGATTGTATATAATTTAAGAGCAGACCTCAGCTGTACAATTCCAGGAGGGTAATAAAGCAAAGATGGACAACTCCAGTGTGATCAAATCCTCAGGGATCAGCAACATAATTCTCTGATCATAGTCAAGTTAGAGAAAAGCTTAAGATATCTGTACCCAAGTGACACAACTGGGAAAACCCAGAATGTCCCTTGCAGAAAGAAATGAAACCACTGAATCTCTATAGCCATTTTGAAGCATGTAGTATATGAATATTGCCTCTGTAATGTTTAGCAAGACAGTTTCTGTACAAATAAATACATTCTTGTCTTGAACAGGTTAACTTCTGAACAAAGGGAAGAATAACACAACAACAAAAAAGGCAGAGGAGTCTACCCTGAATAAAGTTTACACATGCAGTTGTGGATGTCTAAACCTAAGCTGCTTGTCTAGAAAGTCTACACTCATTAGAGAGTATTAGGTACTGGGGAGATATGATTCAGCTCCTTCTAAGATAAATGTAAAAAAAAGCTCAAATGACCAGTGTTCCACAAATTTCTCTGCCTTTCCATTGCCTCTTAAAGAATCTAGACAAGTCTGTTATAGACTGATTCTTGCTCAAGGCTTTATGAATCAAAGACAGGGATGAGATCAGAGTCCAACTTTCCATCCACTGATCCTTCAAACTGGCAACATCATCTTTTATGTTTCTGATGAGGATTGTTATTTTAGGTATCCCAGGTAAAAAGTAGAGAGGCAACAAATAATTTCTCTAATTAATTTTATACTGATGGATATATAAGAGAAGTTTCATCAAGAATTTTTCATTCATATTTTCACCACTGTGTGGAATATTTTGCTCATTCAAACATGCAAAATGGATTTGCTTTCTGACAAAAATGGAATCTTTTCTATGTTTTGTTACAAAATGAACTGACCTCTGAAAAATTTTATTTGTTTTCATGTAACTGATCAATCTGAAAAGAGATATCTAGAATAAAATTAATTTTTCTCCAGAGACCAACAAAAAGCCTGTCAACTGCTTCAATCCACTTCAGTATCAATTTTATTTATACTAAAAAAGGAGCTTATTCACCGCTTACAGAAATTACCAAAGGTTTCCTGGGCACTTCATTGCAATTTGGATCAACCCTGCAGGTCCAATCTGTCTTCTGTTAAACCAATCGGAAAGACTCCTTTTCAATAAGAATTGGTTCAGGCATGGAAGAGTGAGAATTAACAGCTGTGTTTTTCTGTGCATTATTCTTCTGCCATATCTTCTGCTGGTTCAATTAAATTTGTGTTAATCTTGTGAAACATACTAAACTATGCTGCATAGTCAAGATGTTAAATCTCCCTGAAAGATTCTAATACATTTAGAAACTAGTACTACCGTCCTTCAGCTTCCCAAAATGGGAAGTATACAAACCCGAACATATAAAGTAACATTTTTATGATAATTGAGCTCAGAATGAGGTAAATTGCAAAAACATCTTGTATGCTCATTTTTTCTTTATCTCAAATTTGTCACTGAATAACAAATCCATTGCCAAGAATCCAGCACAAGTTCCTGGAGGATCTTCAAGTTCCTGATTAGAAAAAGTAGCTCTACTCACACCAGTAGCTATCTGTTATTTGCTGCCAATTCAGCCTTGATATATCCACAAGGGAGGGAGCCAAAGAGGAGAGCCAGAATGTGTTCTTTAGGTTTGGTGACTCCTCTTACAACAAAGAAGAAAAAGAAAATTGAAAAAAAGTGGGAAAAAATGTCTAGTATATCAGCCTCAGAAGGACCTTGTGAGTGGCAAACACTTCTCTCCACTATATGGTATATACCTGAAAGACAAGCTTTGATAATATTTAGGGAAAATAAAAGGCTTTCTTAACAGCACTGCTACACTGCCTCAGAGTGGAGGACCTCAGATATCCCAATGCAGATGCATATGGCTATATGGCTGTGCCACGTATTTCACAAACTCTCTGCTCCTTGTATGATCAGGCCTTCTCTCTACCCTTTGTCTTTCTACCTTCATTCAGTCATGCAACGGGACATCCAAGCTGCTTTGAGTCTCTCATTGAGAAGAGAGATCTCACTCTTCAGGTGTCTGGAGAAGCATGTTTCTGTCTCCAGGTCAGTACCAGATATAAAGGTCTTCAAGCTCTGATGAATCCAGCCACACTTTAAAAGCAAACATATTTGTCTTAGTCTGTATAGTATTTATGTCTCAAACAACATTTTGAATATCCCTTGTCCTTTAATGATCTCTGCCTGGAGTTCAGTCTCCTCAGCCCAAAACAAAGTACCATAAATCCACTGGTCTGAAGTGTACTTGAACTTCATCTAACACATTGAAAAAACTTTCAAAATGTTCTGTGCTCAGTCTCTGTTTATCTCTTGCCAGGACATACTGAAATTAGCCAAATACACAATGGTCTGTTAGTTCATATAGCAATGTCCCTGGACACTTACCCAGGAGGAATAAGTTAACCAGTTGTAGGCCCTTTGCAGTAGGGGGATTTGGACCAAGAGCTCCATATCCCAATACAGTTTCCTAATCATGGGGGTTTATTTGAGATATCTTTTATAGTCTTTCATACTGAAGAATTGCAGCTAGCCATGAAGGATTCTGGGATGCAAAAGGACAGGAGATAAAAGACTCCAGTCTTGTGATCTGGGTATTTCTTTATGCAAAAGCCAAGCTGTTCTGCTCCTGGCTTTGTTTTCCTATGATTTAATTTTATGAATTATAAAAACATGTAAAGATCTGTTAATGAAAAGCTTGAAAAGAACTTTGAAAGCCTGTATTGCCCCAAGTGTTCCCTCCTTAGGCCTTTTTGGGCCCAGAGCCCACCTCCTGTATCTGGGGTGGAGTGGCTCCACTGCCACACAAATGTCTAACTGGTGCATATAGGTGACCTACAATGTCCCTGGAGAAGAGCTCCTGATTTTGTCCTTTAGACTGTTTCCTGGATACTTTCGGAGGTGCCATTAAATCTGCCAGACGAGGACTAAGCTTAAGATGTGTTCAGAAACAATCTGAGGGCAAAACTTGGATGGTGTGGACTACCAAGAACTAACACAGAGCACCAGATCCCACTCTGCAAGCCAAGTTTCAAACTAATCCTTCTAATTCTTTAGGTACTCTGATTAAAAATGGAGGCCTGTACCTCACTTAAGTGAGTTTTGCAAGTGTAATTAAAAACATCACAGCAGGAGAGGTACTCAGCTGCAGTTGCACAAGGGGACAGCTAAGATCAAGGAAATGCTGGTGCTCCAACTGTACTAACAAGTTGCAGCTGTTGGAGGGCATTTTCATGTTTGTAATTCCGACTGCAGCTGGAACTTCATAACCCAGATTTATTGGCACTCTGAGCATACTGCAAAGACAATCTTTTCTCCCCTCATCCTTTGTTGAGGAAGGAGGGAATTAAAGATGAGTATGCTTAAGGCAAGCCCTTTGTTTATGTTACCGTTTTGATTAATAGCTGTATTTTGGAGATTCAGAATATTCAAGGATATCAGAATATTCTGAGGATATCAGGAAGTAGTGGGTCAGTCAAAAGTGAGCCATTTTGGTGATAAGTATTATTCAAATACTTACTGAGAGTTAATCTGCGCTCACAGAAGCATACTCTGAATAAGGAAAGGAGAAACTTGAGACAGAAAGGATTAACATTTTGGTTGGGATTTGGATAGATCCAGGAGTGGATCCCAGTGTGCCTATAAACAGGCTAAAGACTCTACTTAATATAACACAGTGCCTCTATGATTTGATAAAAATAATATCATGCATAAAATGTGGGCAGGTGTGAATGAGATTTGTCAATAGAGTGCAGAGGGCATCCACTTTGTCAACTGATTGTATAAAATTAGCTCAATTTAGGAATGAAGTGTTGCTTCAATAACAAAAAATCAAAATGTTTTATTTAGGAAGTGGAAAAATGGCATTTTTCTAGCAGCTAACCGTTTCTGCTTATCATCAGTAGATGAGAGTACATGAGGACAATAATTTACATGCAAATGCAAGCGGACAACTGATCAGAGGAATGATGCTTTTTTATCTGTATGTGTATGTACAGACATGTACATCTACTTAAAGCATTTTGCACTGGCAAAAGGTTTGAGTTTCTTAATATTTGTCCTGTAAGGTTTCTTCTGAGGCCAGGTAATAAGTCCTGCTTTGATGCTGGAAGACTATCAAGGGATTAACTGTCTTTCTTGTCCCTTACCTCTTCCCAGAATTTTCTGATACTCCAAAAAAGCAGGTAAAAATAGAGTGAAAAAGCTTTAATACAAATGCTAAGTGAGTTCCTTTGAGGGTAAGCAGTTAATTAGATTATGTGTTTCAGCTCTAAAATATATATATATAAATAAATAAATAGATATATAAAAGTCAGTATTTTATAATCTCTAAAATGGAAAGGGCCAGAAGCTGAGCTTTACAGTATTATTAACCACTGTCATCCTCACTAGCTTTCATGTTTCCTCTTGATGGGAAGGCCTGTCTCTTTCTGTCAGTCAGGATCTGTCAGCACAGTGTTATTATTCAGAAACTTCTTTTCCAGTGTTAACTGCTTTTTACCAACCTCAGTTACGTAATGTAATTTTACTGCAGGAGCAATGCAGTGCTTGAAGAGGGTTGGGGCTGAGGGCTTATTTTTCCTGGTATCTAGCCTAGATTGAACTGAGAGATCAAAAAGTTAGACTGAGGCATTGCTTAGTTTGTATTTGCATATAAAAAGCAGA
>NW_008607939.1:7527-12424 GCF_000691845.1 Merops nubicus
AGCGGCAAAGGGGATATACCTGGAAGAAATGTAGTAAATCGAAGGAAATAAAAAAAAAACACCACCACCAACAACAAAAATGCAAAGAAGTTGAGGCTTTACCTATAAAACAAATAATGAACTCATTAGGCTTTTGTGTTTATTAGAAGTAGAGACAGGAAACACACTACACTAAAGTACTGAAACTTATGTCTAGTTGACTCCAAATTATTTTTTCAGTTTAAGTCATCAAAACACAAAGAACGCCTTGCTCTTTTTTCATCCTCTTTTCATCTTTTACTGCAAAGAAGTTGAGGCTTTACCTATAAAACAAATAATGAACTCATTAGGCTTTTGTGTTTATTAGAAGTAGAGACAGGAAACACACTACACTAAAGTACTGAAACTTATGTCTAGTTGACTCCAAATTATTTTTTCAGTTTAAGTCATCAAAACACAAAGAACGCCTTGCTCTTTTTTCATCCTCTTTTCATCTTTTACAGTGAATAAATTTTGTTTTAAAATAAATTTTTCTCTTAAAAAATTTCAAATGTGTAATTTGTAAAATTTCACATCACTAAAATCTGTGATTCATGACAAGTTCTATTCAATCTTAAATTGCATCTTTGGAGGATAAAAAGATGTAAAACTTTTAAAGTTATTTTACTCCATGCCTTATTCTAATCTCTGTTCAGGGATTTATAAAACCTTCCCTTTCTGGATATCAGAGATCAAGGGGGAATATGGTTTTCAAAAGGCCACAGATTCCTCAGCGGTGAAGTGTGCATCATGAAATGCCTGAAGCTTTGATGATATTCTCCAATGCGGTGACTGCTTAAAGCTGAGCTGGAGCTTAGGCAGGAGGCTAAAGTAATTTGTTACTACCATAGGTCATTAAAAGAGCACTTATCCCTTTGTATATATGCATTATGATACATTCTTAAAACTCTTTTCCATGCATTGTCAGAGCTTGCTGGCTGAGAAAGGGGCTATTGAGGTCCCTTTCAAAGAACAGTCCAGTAAGTGGGTTCTTTCTTCACTGCCTTGTGCTCCTCTTTTGAAGACATTTAGCTAAATGTTACTGGCTGTGTTCACATTTTTCAGATTCTCAGCTTTCTTAGACTCCCAGTTCTTTCATTTAACAACGTTTTAGGAATGAGATTTTACTTGTTGGATGTAGCATAGGGGAAGAAATAAATAAATTGAAACCATCAATAACCACATGAAAAAAATAACCAGCTCTGTACATATACCTTGATTCATAACTTGCCAAGATACTCTAGTGATAGTTATCTCAAAGCGCTGAAACTTCATATCATAAATAAAAATGAGTTTTACTGATGAATGAACAACTTTTAATAAATTCATGGAAACATAAAAAATAACTAAAAAGAAAACCCAAATAGTTAAAAAGCAAACCCTGTGACTATGGCTGTGCTTTTTAAAAAGGCAGCAATGTAAAAGTGTATCTGCACTTAGTATGATATCTACCCGTTACTGTGTTCCTCCATCCTGGATAAATGCAGATAGCTCTTCTCTGGTGCCTCAGCAGATGATGTGAACCAGTTACACATCAAGCATTGCACTTCAGGGGATCTCCATGCGAAGGCTGCATTTGGTTCATTTTTCTGCAGCTTCTCCCCCCCAAAATGTGATTCTAGCTATGTGAGTGATAACAGCAGGAGCTGTAGAAAAGCCAGTGATGGCCATAGGCTTTTGAAGACCTGCTGTGAGAACAATGTAGAAACATGGAAACCAAACTGCTCAAGGATGCTCGGGACTCTTCATTAGACTTGGAGCATTACAGAAAACCATGAGATAACAGCATAACAACATAACATTTGGTGTTTCATCTTGATAATTGAAACGATTACTCTCTAGCTATGGAAAATCATACCAAAAAAAAGGTATATTTACAAATAAAGATGTTAAGTTCTTGATTATGATCCTACTCAGTTCCTCTTTTATTTTAATTTAAAAGTTTCTATGGTTTTGCCAAGGTGATACTTAGAAGCAGTGTTAGGTTTAACATAATATTAAACACAAGTCATACCTGAAAACACATTTTATTTTTGAAACAGCAAATTGTGTACTCTGCCTTTGAGCATTTCATTGAACTTTTGTTTTCAGTCTAACAGCATGATGCTCTTAATTTTTTTTTCCTTAAAGATAGTTAACTGCTATGATAAAGATTGGGGGTAACAAAGCCCTGTTTTTGAGGCTAAGATTGACACTTTCTATAACTTTGGTAAAATGCACCCTTCATTGACTTTAGCTAAGGCAACAATGGGAGTGGCCCATAGCAGGCTGTCATATTAAACAATTGCACCATCTAGGTTCTGGACAAAGGCAACATCTACTGTGCATTGTGGAAAAAAAATGCCATGATTCCTGTGATGAGAAGACAGCATGAGCCTTCCTGCCATTCCTGAGGAGGTAAACAGAAGGCATGTAATCATGCCCCCGGTGTGAGGGCTGTGACATTAGGAAGTATTCAAATAATGAGGTAACTTTGTGTTAAGTGTCTTTTCTAGGGACACAGTGTCATACAAGATCCCTCAAAACCATGTACAAGGAGTTTGTTTGCTTGGGTGAAGGGAAGCCTGCCCATAGGAAGACAACAAACAGCAAAGTGCTTGATGCCAGATAAAAGGAATTTCCCATAAGTTTCTGCCATCTACCACAATTATAGTGGGTGAGATCTCATCAAGTACTAAAGATGGACAAATAGTTTTGGCCTTGTCTCTCCATCACTATAAAGAGGTAAGACTGTGCTCCTGGAGTAATCTAATAGTGCTTTTTCCCTCTTTCACATCTTGTGACCCATCTACTTATCCATTCCTTAATTACAGTAAGGTTGAGTCTCACAGCCTTTGTCTTAAGGAAAAAATTGAAATTATACAAACACTCACACACATTTAACAACAACATTGTTTGCTGTAGCTTGGAAGTTTCAGGACAGATTATTTTCCATAGCCATGGCATGTATGTTATGATAGGTTCCTTAGGTTTCTAATTCAGGTCAAGGATTTAAAAGACAAAATATGTGCTATACAACAGGTTTCCTGCAAAATTTTTGGCGATCATGTAGCTTTTCAGAAGTGATGGCTCCATAAACTGAAGGCTATGCTGTTCTTCAGGAGTATTGTAAATAAAAGATAAAAATACCATGGCTATGGTACTATGGTTGTTACTGTTACTTCCATGTAATTACAGTGGATGAAGTCAATGACAAGTTTTTTTCCCAAAGAACAGTGTGTGTGAATATGACAGAAATCAGAATATTTTACTCTCATTGTGTAAGAAAATTAATCTTGTTTGTACAGCCAACATATTGTCAAACATAGAATCATAGAATCCTTTAGGTTGGAAGGGACCTCCAAGATCATCAAGTCCAACCATTGAGCCTTTAGGGCTCTAAAGTCCTCTGCTAAAACAGATCAGAATCTGTCAGGGCTGGAAGGGACCATAAGGATCACCCAGTTCCAACCCCTCTGCCATGACCAGGGACACTCCCACTAGATCAGGCTGTCTAGAGCCTCATCCAGCCTGGCCTTAAAGACCCCCAGGGATGGGGCCTCAACCACCTCCCTGGGCAACCCATTCCAGGGTCTCACCACTCTCATGGTGAAGAACTTCTTCCTCATGTCCAGCCTGAATCTGCCCACTTCCAGCTTTGCCCCATTCCCCCTAGTCCTGTCATAAATTTCTGGAATTATCTGGAAGACAGAGGTAAAGAGTAGAAGGATTAATACTTTGGAACAATTACAAGACACAACAGTGCTTTCAAAAACTTGAAAAAAGGTTCAGATTCATACAAAGACAGGTGACACCATCTAGGTGAAATTACTGAGGTAAAAAAGAAAGTTATATTAAACATGCAAAACCAGAATACATTAATTGCATTTCTCTTCTAGAGAGAGATGAAATTGTTTCATATTCTCTGGTTTGTGTTGGCATTTTGAATGGAAGTCATATGACTCTCACAGTAATGACATAATCAATAAATTATGGGAAATTTGCTCTGAACTTGCTTTTGACTGGAGAAATAAATTATCAAGGAAACCAGATGGATCAAGAAATCTATGTAAAAACCCTATACACAGCCTGAGTCTTTGTTTGTCAACTGTACGAGCTTCCTCATTGTTTACCTAAATTGAGAATGGGAAGACACAAAATATGAACAAATCCCATCTGTCTTGACACAATAGCTTAAGTTGTAGTAATAATAAAACTAGATAATAGTTTCCTGCTAATTAAATTCATCAGTAAATTATTGACTTACTGGAGCTAGGAAAAAATAACAAGATGTGTCATGATTATAGGTTGTTCTCTGGTTAAAAAAAACCCTGAGATCTATCTTGAAGTCTTTGCAGCACTGAACTAGCACCTAACTTCACTACGACTGTTTAAATGAATGTGTGAAGAGGAGATATTGGATCATTTTGGCCTTGTAATAGGTAAGTACCTGTAATTCCTGCGGGAACTGCAGAAAATATAATCTATTCATAGTTAGGACCTCTAGATATTTTCACTTCAGCTGCCTCAACACTTTCAACTTGTGGCCTAAACCCTGCGAGTCAAATTTCCACCGATTTTATCTGTAAGTTTATGATTCTAGGATGACAATGTACTATGAAAAAAAAATTACTTGACTTCTATCAAATTAATGCAATACTCATTCCATTTCATAATTCACTCAGAGAAACGGAACAATGGCAACTTGAAGGCTGAAACAAGAACATTCCACCATGTTTACGAAGTTAAAACCTCTGAAAAGATAAAGATACAATGATTGCATGACATGAAGCTAGAAAAACAGGCAATGTCAACTTGAAAATAATGATCCAGAGGAGACATTCTCAGTTTATTATTTGGGTTCAAGTAGAGGTGAAGCTAGCCAAAATAGTGGGTTTCC
>NW_008607939.1:12460-37281 GCF_000691845.1 Merops nubicus
ATTTATTAGTGGGAAAAAAGAACAATAAATATTACTCGGAGCAAGTTCACATTCTCCTCCACAGCTTCTGCCTCTTAATCACATTGTAACAGCTTTAAGGTTATAAACAATCTAGCTGAAAAGATCAGAACTCTAGGTTTGGAGAAATCTTCAGGATAAATACTACAAAATAAATAGAGGCAAATCTTCTGTTCACCTTTGACTCCTTGTTCATGTAAGTGAATGTTCACTTATCATGTCTGTCAAAGATCTTCAAAGCAGAGAAAAACAAATCAAGAGTTGGTTGTGGCTTATCTACCATGGTGAGTGTGTTGGCTTTGGCTTGAATATAGTTAATTTTTTTCATAGTAGCTAGTACGGAGCTATTCTTTGAACTTGTGCCAAAAACAGTGTTGCTAGTATGGAGATGTTTTAGTTATTGCTGAGCAGTGCTTTCACAGAGTCAAGGCTTTTTCTGCTCTGCACACCAGTGAGCCGGCTGGGGATGCACAAGGAGCTGGGATGGGACAAAGCTGGGACAGCAGACCTCGACTGACCAGAGGGGTATCCCAGACCATATGACATCATGCTCAGCATATAAAGTTGGCGGAAGAAGAAGGAAGGAGAAATGTTTGGAGTCATGGTGTTTGTCTTCCTAAGTAACTGTTAGGTGTGATGAAGCCCTATTTTTCCTGGAGGAGGGTGGACGCCTGCATGCTGATGTGAAGTGGTGAATGAGTTCCTAGTTTTGCTTTGCCTGTGTGTGCAGCTTTTGCTTTACCTATTAAACTGCCCATGAGTTTTCTCACTTTTAGTCTTCTGCTCCTCTCCCTCATCTCACCAGGGCGAGTGAGCAAGTGACCATGTGGGGTTTAGCCAACTGGGCTTAAACCATGACAGTGAGTTAGAAATTGAATGTGTCCTTCAGAAAGAGTTCCTTGTTCTTTATTAAATGTTGATACATTTTGATTGCATAAAATGAAAGCAAAAGTTCAAAGAAATTTCTTTTTTGTTGTTTTGTTATAGCACAGGAATTGCTGAATTTTTATGAAAGCATAATATTGCAAAGCCTTATCTCCTCTTTTTTAAGAAAAGAATATTTTTTCAGAAGTTATTCTTTTGGTCCTTACGTTAATATTTTCATTTCTACTGGAATTATAACAGGGCAGAGCTGTTGTCAGAAGAATCTAATGTATTAAAATTATACTCTGGATTTAATATTTTACTGTTCCTGCTTTCAAGCTCTAACAACATCTATACCCAGCAACCTACTGGTAAATATATTTTCTTTGATTACTGCAATATTACTGATGTGAGTGATAAATATTACATCAACAGATACTTTTGCTTTTGTTTTCTCAGTGTGAGGTTTTAAAAAAAAGTAAGTTCCTTTAAGGCTAAACAATTTATTTTTTTTTTTTTTTTGTACTCTGTATTTTGCTTTTTATTTTAGGCTATGTTTTCATCACTAAAATAGGTTTTATATCCACAGTAGCAGGAACAGATGGAATTGGAGACCATTACATTTTTCTGAAAAGGAACACATCTGTATCATAAATGATTTTGGCTTACCAAAAATGGAAGGAATAATACTTAGTGCCTCACTGGTGTATGATGGTAATACAGCTGTTAATAACCTTGAGAGATACAGGTGATATGAGTCAAGATTTTCCCTATAGTAAAAAAATTACTTACATTACATATAGGTCCTCTTCTTTGAAGAAAGGGTAAAAACAAAAATGTATATTTCAAAGGAAGTAGCTCTGCCACAGAACATTCAGGGCCCACACCTCAGTAGACCCATATCTCTGTCTCACTTTGGGAGTATTTATATTATCACAGTAGGCCCTGCTAACATCAGTCATGACCTAGATCCTTATAGTGGACATATAAAATTAAAAGGTGTTAAAAACCCCAACAATCCCTGATAGAACAGTTGATAATCTAAGGATATTATGGACAACAGATGGATATTGATCAACATCAGGACATGGACTTGCCATGCTGAAAAACATGTTGTTTCTCTGTGGCAAAGATAAGTCTGAATGAAAAAAGAGGTGGTTCCAGTGGGGCAACAGACCTCTCAGGGACTCAACAGGACTCTTTTATCTCTTTTCTTTTATAGACAGTATTCACATAATAGTTTTGTTTCCAGGATTGATATTTGAAGTGCAGGAACTCCTCTTTCTCTCATTCTCAGGTCCACAGGGTTTTGCAGGTATCTCTATCCATCTGCTCTTGCCTTTGCCTGCTGCATCTATTTGTGTACTTTTTCATCCTTCACCTTTGCTGGTTAACTTCCTGAGGTCTGCCATTACCACTTCTGCCTGAGCACTTGCATGTAGATCATTGAAACCTTTTTCTTTTCATAAGAATCAAACTATTTTGGAGAAAAAAACAAACAACAACAACAAAAACACCCCAAGCTGAAAATGTATTTCAGGGCAGTTAGGACTCCCCAAATAAATGACAGAGGCCAATAAAAAGAAAAATAAAAATCACTGCAGTTGTGCTAAACTTCACAAAGCAAATCTATATAAAAATAAGGAAGCTTGTTATAAAGAAGCTAAAAAAGGTTGTAAGACATTTCAAACAGCAAGTGATAGAGATTTTTGAGAGACACTGCATGGAAAGCACAGTGTCAGGGTGCACCATTTATTGTGATGGACTAGAAAAAAAGTAGAAATGGCTAAGCAACAAAGTTAAAGGAGATTTTTTAGAATTAAACAGTTATTAATAACAAAACTTTGAAAATTGCATCCAAATGAAGCAAACAGGATCATAATCTCTGGAAGAATAAATAGTGGTATTAAGTATCAGTTCATGGAGGAAGGTCAGCAGTCTGCTGGACAAGCTGGCAGCTCACGGCCTAGACAGGTGGACTCTTGGCTGGGTTAAAACAGCCCAGAGTTGTTGTGAATGGAGTTAAACCCAGCTGGTGAACGGTCATGAATGGTGTCCCTCAGGGCTTAGTTTAGGGACCAGTCTTGTTTAATATCTTTATCAATGACCTGGACGGGGGGATTGAATACATCCTCAGTAAAATTGCAGATGACACAAAATTAAGTGGGAGTGTTGATCTGCTTGAGGATAGGAAGGCTCTGCAGAGGGATCTGGACAGGCTGGAGCAACGGGCCGAGGTCAGTTGTAGAGTTGTAGGAGGTTTAACAAGGCCGAGTGACAGGTCTTGCACTTGGGTCACAACAACCCTAGGCTTGGGGAGGAATGGCTGGAAAGCTGCCTGTGGGAGAAGGACTTGAAGGTGTTGATGGACAGCCGACTGAACATGAGACAGCAGTGTGCCCAGGTGGCCGGGAAAGCTAATAGCATCCTGGCCTGTATCAAAAATGGTGTGACCAGCAGGAGTCGGGCGGTGATTGTGCCCCTGGACTCAGCACTGGTGACACTGCACCTTGAGCACTGTGTCCAGTTTTGGGCACCACAATATACGAAGGACATTGAGGTGTTGGAGTGGGTCCAAAGAAGGGCAATGAGGCTGGTGAGAGGGCTGGAAAACATGCCTTATGGAGCATGGCTGAAGGACCTAGGGTGGTTTAGTCTGGAGAAGAGGAGACTGAGAGGAGACCTTATTGCTCTCTACAACTACCTAAAAGGAGGTTGTAGTGAGGCTGGTGTTGGTCTCTTCTCCCCAGTTAGTGGTCATAAGAAGAGAGAAAATGGCCTCAAATTGCTCCAGGGGAGGTTTCAACTGGATATTAGGAAGAATTTCTTCACTGAGAGTGGTTAGGCACAGGAACGGGCTGCCCAGGGAGGTGGTGGAGTCATCATCCCTGGAGGTATTAAAAAAAATTAGCAGATATAGCACTTGAGACTATGGTCTAGTGGTTAGGGAAACGTTAGGAGGAGGGTGGTACTTGATGATCGTAGAGGTATATTACTTTTATAAAAATATGGGTTATGCCCGCTAGTTTTGCCCGGGAGGAAAAGACTCCCAGCAGGACCCCAGGATTACGTCCAGGGTGGTCTTCAGTGAACAGAAGGAGAGTGGTGATTAAAGGAGTGGCGATTCTGGATGTGTGCCCATGTTTGGGGACAAAGATGTAATGGAAACCTTTGTCTCCAGGAGGCGCACCGCAACAGAGGTCCTTTCCAACCACAGTGATTCTATGAAGTCACAGAGGGTGATGTTCTTGGATCTGCTGTTATTGTAGCTACAAATTACCTGGAAAAGGAGATGTGTTGTGACAAAGTTTGCTAATGATAAAGAGTTCTTCAGGGTAGAAAAGATGAAGGCCATTGTGACAAACTGAAGACAGTCCTTAAAAATATTCAGCGATTGGATAAGAAAATGACTGATGAAAGTAAATGTAGATAAATGTAAAAAAAAAAAAAAAAAATTTGGTGTGAATAAACAATTCTGGCTTCACATACAAAATTAGACTCTGAACTCATTCCAGCCACTGGGGAATGAGACTGTGGGGCTGAGATGAATAATTTTGTGAATATATCCATTCAACATCAGTAAAAATAAACAGAAAAGACTCAGTGAAAGGAATAAAGAACAGAAGGGAAGTTAGTTACAGAAAGCCATGCTTTGCCTCACATTAAACACTGTGTGGCTTTTATGGTTCCTTCAAGTCAAAAAATTATATATTAGAACTGGAAAAGAAGTGAAACAAAGATGACCAAAGGTTTCATGGTCATACAAGCAATGCCTAGATGATCTGACACTCTTCATCATGAAAAAGACACAATTCAGGGAGATCCACTGAGCTCTACAATGTCATGAATGGCAGAGAGAAGATGTATAAGGATCATGTGCTTTCTATGTCCTCCAGGACAGGAAGTAGGGAGACCATGAAATGAAGGCAGTGATTTGCATAGTGTTCACACAGTTCACAAAATTCAAGAAAGGGAACTCTCAAGTGATTCCCCGATGATGTTTCAGAGCAACATAGGATTACTTACACCACCTGATGGAGCATCAGCAAGCCCAAAGACTTTCTTGAGGCCGACTAATCAGCCAGGTTACTCCAAATGTACCTGGTCCAGTGGCAATATGAAGTAAAAAAAAAAAATAAAAATAATGTTAGCTGTCTGAAATTATAGACTAACTGCCCCTGCCTTTACTGTGCTCAAAAACTTTTGCATTTTCCTGTTCCATTCTTCAGGGATTATTTCTAGTCATTCTATATGTCTGTCCATGTGCATATATCAATCCTGCTTTAAAATATTTAATTTTTTAAAAAATACCTTTTCTTTTCCATTCCAATTTTTGGGGGAAGGGCTGCTCATGCAGTTTTTACAGCATTGTACAGAGATGGATTATCACATCTGTGCCCCATTAAAGAGTAGCTGTATATCAGAAAGCCAAAATTATATTGGCTTTTTGCTGTCATATGACAATGCAATTTCAGGCCTTATTGGCTAATTTCTGTTTTCAGTAAGTCACTTCTAGAACTACTCCTCTGGATTTTCTTTTTCATAGAACCATAGAACCTTAACAGTGTTCTGTTGTTATTTTTTTCCCCTTCTGCATTTGTTAGCTTCCATTTACCTGTGACTTTTAATTTTGAGGTTTTCTGTCTATATATCTAACCTTTCTGGGTCATTTGCCCTCACTGCTGTTGTCAGCAACTTCACACTGCAATTTCTACATATCGTACTTTTCTATTTGCTTACTTCTGATGTATATGAAAACTCACAACTGTTTTTTTTTTTCTTATTTTTCTGCCTCAGAAATATTAAGAATGTAATCTGTAAACTTCCAAGCTTTGCTCAGGGTTTCAAGTGAGTTAAGGGCAACCTGAGAGTCTGACTATTACAGGTGTTTGGGTGTTTGAAGATGCAGGTGGAAGCCTAGGAGGCTTTGCTAAAGTACCTAAATATAAAGTACTAAGTAACTAGGTAATCTGATAGTAAGAAGCTTACCAATGAGGGAAAAAAAATAGTGAATTTGGGCTCACCAGTTCTTCCAGGGATTGCTGCAAGAAGAAAGGTCCAGATGATATGAAGGAATTCGGGGATTTGGTGCAAGTTATCAAGGAAAGATCTTCTACCTCACCCTGCCATGTCCTGCTTCATCTGGTCTTCGATTTTTTTTTTTTTATTTTATTTTTTTTTAATCTCTTCCCTGAAAATTCAGTCTTTTTTTTGTGATTTGGGGAAAATTCAATGGCTATATATTACCAATTAATTCAGGGAATTGGAGGCAAATCTTTCTAACAATTATTGGAACCAAAAAGTAGACCTGGAAGCCAAACAGGCAAAGGAGAGATTTTGCAATGTGACAGGTCTCCTCTGGGTTTGCTTTACTCTTGAGCCCTGTTGTGGGAGACAAGAGCTGCACTGCAGGCAAAGTAGCTGAAATGAAATGCAGTGCTTTCAAATTTTGTACTGACTTGATTTTTGCTTTGCTGTGACATTTAAGATGTGCCAGCATTGTGATCCTTCTATGTTTAGAGACACAGAAATAAGACCTTTACCTTACCTCCTGAGAGAAATGGTTTTCATCAGCCAAATCCACTACTTAGGACTGTTTTGTGAATCTTGTTGATTTATTTTATTTTATTTTATTTTATTTTATTTTATTTTATTTTATTTTATGTGGATGGTTAGATTTACAAAATGCAATAGATGAAGTACTAGCAGTCTATTTCAGCAGACCTTTCATTCTTAAAGGACTGGCCTGGGCTATGGAAAATTGCAAATCTGTTTCTACCTCTGTATGTAGATATCCAAGAAATCTCTATTCCCACCATCCCAGAAGATGAGTCTTAAGAAGCAGGCCAGCGCTTGAAAAAAAAAGAGAAAGGTGGAAAATTTTATCCTCTGGTTGTTGCAGGTCTTTGTACAGATTATCATCAAGAAGGAGCGAGTATCTCAACATTTTTCTCACTAGCTGAGCGCCTTGTTAGATATCTGAGTTGGTGAAGTATGTTGATCTTTGGCTCTAGCAATTTAACATGTTCCACATAAACTGTAAATGATCCAAAAGGAGGGATCCAAAAGGAAAACCATTTTTGACAGGTTTTGGAAAATAAGAAATTTGGGCATCTGTAAAGGTGTGTTCACAAACACCTCAGGCAGATGTGGAAACTGTGGTTAAGCCTTTCATACTCTGAATAACACTCAGACCATTCATATCTTACACTGAAAAAGATGCCTCCAGTTCGCTCTTCTCTCCCTTCCTTCCAAGCACCAGAAATACAAAGGTGTTTTTCAAACACTTATTGAAATTGATTTTTTTTTACTTACAGTTTGGTTTAATTTGAACCTGTTTTCCCATGAAATCTTTCATTTGACTGCTAAACTGGAAAGTAAAGGATTCAGACAGCTCAGTGCTTAACTGTCTCTTAAATCCAGAAAAGTTAACTGCCTCAGCACTTACACACTATCCTCCTGAGTTACAATTTTGCATATCTAGTTGTCTAAATGCCTCTAAAAATTTAGTTCTTACTGCTTGTGTAGTATATTTCATAGATATCAAAGCACTGTAGATAATTGCTCTTATTATTTGTAATAGCAAGGTGTGTGCATCTTTAGCAAAATATTCCCTTTTCTTTAAGGTTAATTATTTGATAAAATTAAATGGCAAAGTCATAAAATAAAAAAAACACAGAAAGTGCTTTATACAGCCTGTTATAAGAAAACTCTTTTTACTTTAACTGTACAGGCTTTATCTTTTTCTTTAAGACTATTACTTCAAGCTTTAACATAGCATCCATCCCACATGGGAGTTAAATATCAAGTAAAATAAACCTGTTCAAGACAAGTAACACATCTACAAAGAGAAAGAAAATGTAAAGAATTTAAAAAAAAAAAAACACCAACAACTCAACAAACAAACAACAAACAAACAAACAAAAACAATACCACCAACAACAACCCCACAACCCAAGTACAGATCTTTTTTCAGGTAATTTACAAGCAAAATTATGCCAAGAATTAATTTTACTTTTTATTGCTGGTGTCTTTCCTAGCACAAAAGGGAAATTGCTTAATAGCCAACACAACAGTCTCAACAACAGCAATTCATGAGTGAGTTTATGGATGACTAACACAACGTGACGTACCTTAAGTTTCCTGAGAATATAGAGTTTGAATGCCAATGGCTGATCTGAGCTGGTGACTGAATTTGGCTCAAGAAACCAGGAATAAGTAAAATGGAAAGAAAATATGGTTGTCCACAGAAATCAGGGTCGATGTAGGAAGGCATAAGAAAAAAAATAGATACAAAGTGCTACAGGTTTTTGCCTATGCCCTGCACAAATTAGCAACTGATGAACATCACTCAGTGGGTGGATTCATGCCATAGTAAATTTGCGGCACTTCCGAGGCTGGCTTCTTCTGATCCCTTTCCAATCCTTCTCTCTCCCATGTGCATGTTTTAACCAGGTTATTGACAACATTGAGACAGGACCTTGAAACTCCAGCAAGTCTTTGGTAAAAGTGAATTAACAAGGACAATAGGACTTAACATGGAAGAGAGACCCATGCAATGACTTCTTCACAAGAAGTTCATCAACTCACTCTCACTCCATCTGCTGTTTTTAACCATCATGCTCCAGGAATCAATATATTTGAGATCTTTATGCATACCAGTTAGGGTTGTGAACCAAAGTCCATTTCATCAGGAGTTATAAATGTAAGAGCCAACACATAACACAGTGACAGGGTCTGAGTGGATCACTCTGTAACATCATAAATAACATAAATAAATAATATCATAAACTTAAACCCAGATTAAAGTGTCATTTTAAGAACTCTTATACACTCTTGTACTTTTTAATTCCATAATATATCTCCTTTTATTTTTCTTCACCTTTTAATGGAACTTGTTTTCTGTTGAGAATTTGTTTTGGTAAAGATTGTATCACAATAAAATGTCTTTTTATGAACAGCCATGTGCCTATTTTGTCCCATCATGCTTTATTTAAGCATTTAATACAACAGTTTAATTCCTGTTCTTCTTGTCAATGACTATCTGCAATACCTGTGACATTTTAAAATAGAAACATTACAAAGAAGCTATCTCCTTGCACTTGTTTGATACTAACAATAGCTACTAACAGCAACTCTTGTAAAAATTGTGTGTACATGACAAAGGAAATTTGTCATGTTTTAAGGAAAAATAAATGGAGAATGTGAGAAACAAGTGTATGTGAATTAAAAAAAGGAGGTTGCAACATATTGATTGCTGCTGCTTGTTTAGAGAGTTTCTAACTTGAACAGGCTCCCCAGGGAGGTTGTGGAGTCTCCTGCCTTGGAGACTTTTAAAACCTGTCTGGGTGCATTCTTGTGTGACCTGCCCTAGACTAGATGGTCCTGCTCTGGCAGAGGTGTTGGACTCGATGATCTCTGGAGGTCCCTTCCAACCCCTAACGTTCTGTGATTCTGTGATTCTGTGAACGGAGAGTGATCACTTTAATTCCTTTTTAACCTTTTGCTCAACGAGATTGACTTACCGGAGTCTTAACAACATCAGTTTGCTTAACTCTATGTTGATTAACAGTTTATTTCCTCCCTATAACTAATACCCTTTCCTTGCTTCTTTGTGGGACCCTGAGATTTAGCAATTATACAGAGTAAAAAAGGGTCCAGAGTAGAGTGACAAAGATGATCAGAGGACAGGAACACCTCTCTGTCAAGGACAGGCTGAGAGAGCTGGGGTTGTTCAGTCTAGAGAAGAGGAGGCTTTGAGGAGACCATATATTCCAGCTTTCCAGTGTCCAAAGGGGACTTAAAAGAAAGCTGGCAAGGCATTTTTTGTAAGGACTTGTAGTCACAAGACAAAGGGTGATGGCTTCAACCTGGAAGTGGGTAGGTTTAGATGAGATGTAAGGAAGAAGTTCTTCACTATGAGGGTGGTGAGACACTGGAACAGGTTGCCCAGGGAAGCTGTAGATGCCTCATCACTGGAGGTGTTCAAGGCCAGGTTGGATGGGGCTTTGAGCAACCTGGTCTAGTGGGAGGTGTCCCTGCCCATAGCAGGGAGGCTGGAACTAGATGATCTTAAAGATCCCTTCCAACTCAAACCATTCTATGATTCTATTAATATTATCCCAATTGTAGGAAAAATTAATATTATGCAGTTTCTCAAATAAAGTTATTACGTGTAGAAGAGAGCAATTTCTGCCTTGTAAAATAGTAAGACCCGGGAAAAAAGCTAAGCTTGATAATATGGGTGAAGAACATGATATATTAATTAGCAGATGGCTGGAAACAGAAGAAGAAAGAAGGGAACAGAGAAGTGGATAGTCTGTGGTTTTCATATCCATCAGGAGGAGCTCTACTTATATTAATACTAGTAGATAATACAGAATGAATGCATAATAACTGAATGAATCTCTGATGGTATGATATACATATCTGGGGATTTGTAATGTTGAATCCTGGTGTCAAAGAATTTCTGTTCTGTCTATATTAGGTGATGGAGGATAGGAGAATTAATTGCTGGTATATAACATCAAATATCTTTTAAATAGCTTTATAAGTTAATTGTACTTCACTAAACTGGGAAGAGGAATAATTATTTTTTTATAAGCCATGATAATACATTTAAAACAAGCAAAAAAAAGTGTTTGTGCGGTCTAGTCTGACATGCATTAATTAGGCAACATACTAGAATTAATAGGTTTTGGTCTGGTAAGTTCAGCTTTGTTATAGTTTATAGCAGATGTTAGTACATCCATAAAAACCTTGACAATATAAATTTTAAAAAAAAATTCAAATCCATGCAAACCCACAAAAATCTTGATTTGACAAGACAGAGAAACAATAGAAAGCTTGAACATTAATATCAGGGATTTCTTTTTCAAATTCCTGTATCACTAAATACTCTAATTTGTTACCATAAAATGCATCTGTATTCACAGAATCAGAGAATCCTAGAATCACTATGGTTGGAAAGGACCTCCAGGATCATGAAGTCCTGCCTTCTTCCCAATATTTCCCTAATCACTAGACCATAGTCTCAAGTGCTATATCTACTCAATTTTGAACCCCTTCAGGGATGATGACTCCACCACCTCCCCGGGCAGCCCGTTCCAGTGTCTAACCACTCTCTCAGTGAAGAAATTCTTCCTAATATCCAAATGAAAACTCCCTTGGTGCAATTTGAGGCCGTTTCCTCTCTTCTTATGACCAGTAATTTGGGAGAAGAGACCAACACCAGCCTCACTACAACCTCCTTTTAGGTAGTTGTAGAGAGCAATAAGATCTCCTCTCAGTCTCCTCTTCTCCAGACTAAACCACCCTAGGTCCTTCAGCCATGCTCCATAAGGCATGTTTTCCAGCCCTATCACCAGCTTCATTGCCCTTCTCTGGATCCATTCCAGCACCTCAATGTCCTTCTTATACTGTGGGGCCCAAAGATATGCTCTATATAACAATATCAAAGCATTTTCTTTGTTGTCCTTCATCATATACCTATATTTTAGGTGTTCTGCCACATAAAGTAGAACAGTCAATTAAACTGAGGTGTATTGTAGCTACTATGTTATCCCTTCTGTTCTGTATCCAATGTTTTTCTGGTTCCATTTTTTTTCCTCCAGCCTCCCTCTAAATATCCATTGTTCAAAGTTACAGTTGGAAAACATGACAAAAAGTTATTTGGTTATCTGTCCTTTGACATGATAGTTAACTGTTGCCTATTTGCAGAAAAATATTCTAAGATGAGGATTGCATTCAAGGTTACAATAATCCTTCACTAAAAATTTGTATTGTCCCACTAGTTTTGTTAACTGCAATGCAACAGGTTGTATTTCAGTAGCTATCAGTCCATAAGGAGCAAATAAATGTGCTTAGAGAAGAAAAAGCTTTGAACAAAAAAAAAGCAAAGTTATCTTTGACTTATATGGTTATATTTTGCAATTTTATTGAGAATATGAACTTTTATTACTCATATAATTGATTAAAAATATCCAATCAGAACTTATCTTCAATACTGTTTTTGAAAAAGCAGAAATTACTTTAGTATAGTTGTAATTGGCAGCTGAAGTCGGATTATGGAACAATTTTCTAAATAGAAATTTTTGGTTCTTCAACACTAACAGCTTAATTTCGTTAAAATGTTATTTTAAAGAAATCAATTATGACTAAAAAGTTTCATTATTTTGGTTTAAAAATATTGTTTTCCTGTGTTTTGTTGGTTTTTTTTTTTTTTTTTTTTTTCTGTTCATAATAAGGAACCATTGGATACTAAAACCAATGACAAATGGCCAATTTATCCACTAGAATTTGAATTATATGAATTTCAAAATTAATTACCATTTAGAGTGAAAATTATTAGCAGTGGACACGATATGTCATGCCCAATTATGCAAGCCATGCATTGACATAATAGTAAAACCAACATTTTTATATCTTTCATACATTACAAAATAAGATGAAATTTATAATAAGAATCAAACCAAGTTATTTTGTTTCATGATATTTTTCCGTAAGAAATTTAATTTTTTTTTAAAAAAAATTTAACTCAAAATTTCAATAAAAAAGGAAAAGTCAGAAATTTCTCCTAAAGGGAAGTTTTAAGTCTTGACTCGTTGCACTAATTTTAATACAGTTTTTCAGTCATACCAGCTGGCCAAATAGAAAAATCATTTGTCTAAGAAAAATTTGTTTATCTAGGAGAAAGAAAACTATTTCCCATTGGCAGTGGCCATTCTTCCCCTTGATGGGGAATAAGGAAAGGAAGATGGAATTCCACAGGAAGTAAACGTGATAATTAATTACACAACAAGGCCTAAGAAAATATCCCCTTATTTTCATATTGATCATGGAGAACAGAAATGTCTGTATGTTGTTTATTTCGTATTGTTTTGTTATCCTTTGTCACGAAAACGCAAATATAAACAAAATTCATAATATATATTGCAATCATATATGTAGATTTGTTCTGACACAGTTTTAATTTCTTGATTACATACTGTCTTCTCCAGGATTTCTGTTGGGTTTCGGTTGGGGGTTTCGGTTGTGGATTTTGGTTGGTTGGTCAGGGTTTTCTTTTGTTTTGTTTGCTATAGGTTATGTTTTGGTTATTTTTTGGTGGGAAATATTCAGTATTCCTGGGAATAACTCCCAAGTTTTTCTGGTAACATGCACCAAGAAGACTGTAGATCTGTTCATCTCATTCTATCTTCTAATAAAATTCCCCTCACTTAGCATTTATTCTCTAAGCCTTTAAAACATACTGGGAGAATAACATATGTTGACTTACCTGTAAAGAACTTTAATTTCTAATTAATTTCTCTGAGGTTGGAATCTTTATCCAGATTTATCTGCACCCTAGTTTGAACCATGGACAATTTCGTTTTACAATGAAATGGAAAAAGAAACTCAAAGAACATAGTTTACTCTTGCATTACAGAAGAAGAAAAAAAACTGAAAAGATATTAATATTATTTATTTTAACTCTTTTGATGGTGGAAAAATGTTGAAAGGCATGAAAAGAGCTGTCCTTATTTTGTGTGCAACACTGAATGTTCTTTTCTCAGGAAGATCTTTATACTGTGAAAGAATAGAATACACAGCCTAGGAAAAAGATTTTTGGCAGAGAGTATGACAGACCCAATCAAGGGGATCTAACAGTGAAATTACTGCTCATTGCCTGTACCAGTATAAAACTTGGGATGTCAAATAAGGTTGCATGTGGCAGATTAAAAGTTAATAAAAGCAAGTAGCTCCTTGCATAGCTTGGAATCAAGCTGTGGGATCCTCACTACAACATACTGGCGAAGCTTACAAGGTTGAAAAACTGTTGCATAAAATTTTGGAACAAAAATCTACGGAAATACAGACAGAGAGGGACACACACACAGAAAATACCTGTGGTGAAGACCTTAAGAATCAAATAGATCCTGGGATTATACTCAGATTTAGAAGAATTTTATTTTTAGAAGAATCCTATATTTGTAATGTGGCTACATAAGCTGCTAAGTGTTGGCACCCTCTGATAACCATTAACTATTAATCAGTAACTCCAAGCTTCACTTCAAAACATGAATCAGCCCAAATTAAATATTGGATAGGGTGTACATTTCCCACATTCTTTTGTTCCTCATTAAACCTTTCCATTAAGCTATAAAGACTGGGTTGAAATCTAGCAGTGTCAATTCCTTTCTATTAATCCACTTATTTTGCTCATGTATAGCTGAGTAAAATCTTGCTTTCTCTCTGATTCTTAGTAGTGGCATGGAACTGCCATACAAAATATACACTGTTAACAGCAATCTTCAGGCATATCTCTTTGAGAAACTACTACAGCAAAAAATCACTGCTTAGAGAAGAGACTGTGTTCTTGGAGGGAATAAAAATCCTAATAAATGTGTAGCATGAAGTTGCCAATAAAATTATTGAATTAAAGACCTTGGAGAGAAAAGACTTTATCAAATAAATGTCTGAGCCAATTCTCATATACTGGCCCATGGTTACAATGAAATTTGCAGTAAAACACATGAGAGAGAAAAAATGCACGATGTTTTATATGTACAACAAAGACAGCAGAATCAATATGAAACTGATCCTACATTTAACAGAGTGAATTGAAGTACAGGTAAATGGCAGAAGGTCGAGTTATGAGATCTTTATCGAGGAATTCTGATCTGTCATATAAAAAAATGTCAATTAAAATCAGCGTTATCAGAGGCTTATACAGAAAATCTGGCACTGTCTTCATTAGAGAAATAATACCCAAGCATGTTTACACATCAAGTTCATTGGAAGTGTTGTACCAGGCAGTATGTACCTCAGCATTTTCTGTCACACAACTGTCAACCCCATATGGTTTTGAGAAAACTGGAAGCTATTTCATAATGGATTTACTGTCCCACAAGTGAAATCCCTTTCACTTTCTATCATCAAAATGATGAGATGGTTATTAATGTTAGTTTTTCATCCTAGTTAATATTCCCGTAGTCATTTGGCATTGTTGATAGATAAGTGTGCATTCTAAAAAGGTTTTCTGAACCTTTACTACATCCCAAATACTCCTTTCATGAGTACTATGTACTTTCATGAGTACATGAGGCTATGAACAGAAGGTCGTATTGAGGCACAACCTTGAAATTATCTTAACAGCACACCAGCAGAGAAATCCTGGATCCATACAACCTCTGAGTGAGGATCTCAGCATGCACCTACCAGCAATAAGGCCAGGTCAGTCATAGCATGACCAGCCCTGCAGTGATGGTGTAACCCATCTGTCCTTCTAGTACTGTCACCAGTACTGGGCAGAGATACCAGCTGTGAAGCACTTCATAGTTGTGTTGGCCTTGACCTGACCTACTGTAAAGGGAAATGAAATCTGTGGACACAAGCAGAGCCCTTCAGATGTGTAGACACTTGCAGCTAGATCTCCTAGATAATTACTGCATCAATGACATCCTTGCTCAGATGGGATTGTGAGCCACCTCGAAAAGCATTTCCTCACTCCCATTCTGTTCCTTGCTTGTTAGCCAATTAACTATCTGTGTAATAGGATCTAAAGCTACAACATTAGTAATGTCCCAGGCATTGAATCATTACACATTTTGGCTGCTAGTTCAGCCATAGGTTTGATTTTTCTTGACTTTTGAGTTCTGTTAGAGACAGATCAGTATAAACTAGTTCATAATTGAGAAACACGACCAGTTAATTCCAATTCATGCAAAAAATTATCAGTGACACAAATATTAAAGAATCATCTCTTTATTTTGTAAGTACAGATAAAATTTCTATCTAGGAGAACACAAAATATATCCTATTATGCAATAATTTAATAGAATTCCATCGGTTCCATGGAATTTCCCTCTGTATTTAGTGTTACCTGAAATGACTGATTTGAATATTATGAATAAGGTGTTTGAGGTAATTCTAGTATCATAGGGGATAGAGCTGAACCTTGTCTGAGATATCTTCCTTACTATACTGTAAAAAACTTTATATCTCATAGATACATATAAACAACAGGATAGAAAGTGAGTTGGCTAGATTTCTAGTAGAAGGCATGGAAAAAGTTCTTTAGATTAATTGTAGATGTGCTTAGGCTTGAAGTCATAGCTGTACAACTGATTTATTCTAATCCATGGAAGATGTCTAACACACTTTTTATTTTATCTTTGAATTGACATCTAAGCGAGCCATTCCATTTGTGCATGTTTCTTTTCTTCGAATGCAAAGGCAGGTGAGACTCACTAATTCACATCTATTTGTCTACAGTGCATGAATCTCATATTTAGATGATATGGACACCCCTGCAAATTCCCTTTTCTTCAAATGATGAACCAAGCATACCTATTATGTGAAGAGTACATCATATTTTGTAACTGTTACTTTAATTTTACATCATATTCTAGGAAAAGGTGTTTGCTTTTTTTTTTATTTTGAAGTCAATAGACCATTACTGCTAAGTTCAACATGTACCAAAATGTACTATTTGAGGTCTTCTACAGCCCATCAGAGATCCTAGCTGGTGTGAAGAAGGCCACTGTATTACAGCACTGTTGCTGTACTGATGAACCAGGAAAATTAAGAAGGTCCTAAGCATGACTGCATAAATTATCCCAATCTTGCTAAAGTTCAACAATCTGGAAGTCACTACTTCAAAACACCAAATTTTTATTAAAACCCCAAACTTGATTTTCTTTTCAAAGGTCTTGTTTTCCTTTGTGCTGTGTATGATATTACTGTCTTGTTTAGTTTTTAATAGAATCTTTAGTGTGTGCTAATAGTTTCTTGGACTGTAAATCGTTTTAAAAGCTGCATTAATCCTGAAGCAACTGTACATTCATCTTACCTTCTCAGTTGCAGCTTCAATGCACTATAATTAACCTTCTTTCTAGATAAAGGATGTTTAAGGAGCTCCCAGAATAGAAGTGCTTTATTACTATAAGATTCTAGTAAGATCTAGTACATACTTTGGCAAAGAATATTTATTCATTCTCCATGTATCTGTCAACATATAGCCCTAAACTTTCCTTTTTAAATTTTTTTTTCCCTTTATGCAGAAGACCTGGTACTTGTTTAGATGTAAAATAAGTATGATGAATAAAAGGTGACATTTAAGCAGTATATACCTGTGAAGCAGCACTTCCTTTTTTAATTCCATGGCTGAGATGACACTGACTTAGAGGAGTCACTGCTTGTGTAAACACACAAACCTCTGTGGACACCTTTTTCTCCCTCCCCCAAAGATTTCATTTGCAAACAGTTTGTATCCCTGGATGTTTGTTTTGATATTTGGTTGTATGTCATTCCTGTCACTGCACAATAAAAAAATAAATAATAATAAAAAAACCAGCAGTAACAAATGCAAAAAACAGTGGCCTCTTTTTTATAATCCCAGTGTCTCCAGGCAAGCATTTTGGGCTTCACACAGAAGGGCTGCTACTCAGAGGGACATGGTCAGAGCTGTAGACATGGAAGACAGGACCCATTGTAGAGCAAACATATTTCAGGTGATTGACAAATTTCCTTTTTATATCTGAAAGGAAGGATGATTTTCTGGTGGTTTTCTCTAGGAAAAAGAAAAGACTATGAAAACTATATTTTATTTGAGAAAGATGTGGGCTGGCTTTTTAGTGAAGACATCTATGCCAGTGCAGGACCTTGATACCAAACATTGTTCATTCTATTCTATTCTATTCTATTCTATTCTATTCTATTCTATTCTATTCTATTCTATTCTATTCTATTCTATTCTATTCATTGTACTTATATAGATTTTACTCCACTGATACTCTGTCCAGGAAGAACAGCCCATAGACAGTCCACAGTGGGCAGACCTCTTCTTCCTGAAGCCCAGGCAAATGTGCTATGCGATGCAGATGTGTGGGACAGAGGTTGTTCTCTTTCCTGGAATTAAGTGCCTGCCATTGTGCCAGCCAAGGTCAGGTCAACAAGACCTGCAGCTCTGCTGATTTACTCACTTGCAGCTAGAGACGAGTTATTTTTTCTTGATGGTTACATACTCTAGAAAGACACCAGCATCATTTGGCTGTGTAATTTATCCAACACTGAATCTATGTGTGGAGGTCCTGAACATAACTTTCTTCTGCAATCCTTCATTTAGTGAAGTTTACAGGAGGTGACAGACATGATGTGTCTCTTTGACAAAACTTAAAGGGGTAATTATTACAGGATTCACATGCATCAGTAGTTTACTTAGTTTCTGTACAGAGACACACTATAATCTACCTGAACACCCTAAAAATTATTTTCAGGTGCTTGGTGCCAGGTAGGATCAGTCCCATGGAAGCATAGTTAGTGCTACAGACACTTGAATTTAGTGCTCTCCTCTCCCACACTAGCTTGTTTGTCTTTGGAAGTCTCCTTGAAGTGCTTGCTGAAATGATAAAAACACTGTATTTAGCCAAGCTAGGGAACATGGAAACCTCCTGCTGCTGCAAGTGATCTACAGGGCTAAAGACAGTGTTTAGATAAACCCATGGTGATATAGTAACTAGAGCCCTTCAAAACAAAATGACCTAAGGTGAAGCATCCTGTAGAGTGTGTGGAGAGAATAAAGTCTCAGGACCAAGTTGGTGAGACAAAAAGTCCTGGAGAAGTGTTAATTTCACATGATGGCTCAGTTTGATTCGTAATTATCTAGAAATGGAATCAACATTAATCAAGAAAATAAATACAATTTGTCATTTTTTGTAAGGAAATCTCCTACTGTAGTTTAGCTGATTCCTATGATGAAAACAAATTCTGAAGGAAAAGTGAATGTGTAACTGTAAATGCATTCTAGATATTTACACAATGCCATGATGAGCACTGATTACAATTGATTTTAGGAGCGATACTTCCTTTGAGACCCTTGTCTGGAACAGGATAGATAAAAAGTAGCTCACTTACATAAAAAGATGTAGGATCTAGAAATCTTGGATTACAATGCCAGGTCACAATGATTTTGTGGAGAAGAAAATATTAGTAGATCTCAACCTGTGTAGCCCAAGTATTATTTTCATGCTTTTATTGTAATACCTGTAAAATCTGCTCTGGTCCTGAAGCTACGCATCTATACCAAAATATCTGTGCTCGTGTTGTTAGTGGAAGGGGTTTAGCTTGTAAGAAAGAACATTATTATTAACACCAAGCAGCAGATTTTAGGAAGGTTTGTCAAAAGTGCAGAAATAGCAGAGCTATATCCATTTTTCATTATTTTATTTTACTTTGTTAATTTCCTTATGCAACCCTCAACAGCATTGTTCCTGTTGCTGAGGGGGCACTGAAAGAGATTACTAATTTTAGTTTGATGACATCAAGCTACAAAGGAAAGTACTGAATTCTTCATCCTTTAATATCTTTGAATAAGGCAAGGTAACTTCCTGAAAAAAAGTGCTTTAGGCATGAGTTGCTGGCATCTTTACAGGACATGGTATGTCATAGAATAATAGAATATGTCAAGTTGGAAGGGCCCCATGAGTACCATTTGAGTCCAGCTCCCTAGAGTTGGACTATCTAGAACTAAATCATATGCTGTTATCCAGAGACTCGTTGAACTCGGACAGGCTTGGTGCCATGACCATATCCCTGTGGAGTCTGTTCCAGTGACCGACTGCCCTCCCAGTGATGACCTTTTTCCTAATGTCCAGTCTGAACTACCCCTAATGCAGCTTCATTCCATTTCCTTGTGTCCTATCTCTGATAACCAGAGAGAGAGTATATAATGTCTTGTACATACATGTACTAGACCCTACTAATGATCCTTATGGTCTTTAGATTAGGAAACCCAGAAAATATTCAGAAAATGATGAAAAGAAGCATACAGGTCCATCCTAGTCTGTTCAGCTTTCATGTCTATCCCTTAGGAATCTGATATATAAAGTCTTTAAAAGTTTACAGACTGCTACTGCTGCCTTATTTTATACACAACAAGGGCAAGAGTTCCCAGCCCTGTATCTTTTGAGTACCTACACAAGTATCTGGTGGAAAGAAGGGATTGAGGATCTTCATCCAGAAAAAGGAAGCCGTGGATGTAAAATGAATGCTGTGATGGCTCTATTTTTGTGAGCCAATGCTAAAAAGGAATGATCGTGGAAAGGCGTGTTTCAGTTACATTTTTTTTAAGGTTTCTGGTGCTGTCATTCAAAAATACCATGTTCAGAGCACAGATTTGCCTAGGGGCTGTAAGCTAGAAAAAAAATATTATAAATGTGAATAAACATTTTAGGTGATCTATTCAGAAGTCTATTGAGTAGTTTGAAATTTCCTTTGGAAAACTATATCTGGAAACTGATAGTTCCATGTACCAAACACACTGAAGACTACCTTTTTTTTTTTTCTTTTTTTTTTTCATTTTTTCACTGAGAAGTATAAAAACAAGAAAGCTATTTGAAGTACATTGCAAAACTACTGTTTCCTTTCCCTGCCATGTAATTCCTATTTCCTCCATCATGTGAACACATAGTGGTTTGATTGGATTGTTTAACCCAATCAAACCTCCTGGGTGTTTCAGAAGTACCTTTTGCTTCATAAATATTTATGTATTCGTGGGTGTTTCTGTTGTCATGTTGGATGTTTTATGATTTTGTTTACCTCCATATTTTGATGTATTTACTGCTTCACTGGTTCCAGTGCATTTAGCAGAGTCCAAAAAATATCTGTAAAAGGGGATAGTTTTCAGTGTAGTTTGGTCTTTAAATGATGCTGCAGGAACCTGTTATTTATCACTTAGGCAGTTACTTCTGCCCATTTAGCTAATAATGGAGCATTTAATTTTCAGAATTTTCATTGTAATGTTTGTACAATACAATGAAACGCTTCAAGGAAAAGCATGAGGCCATGTATCTGCATGACCTTTTTATCTTTACTCACCTTGAGGAAATCTAAACAATTTTTTTCCTCTATAGTTAATTAAAATAATAACTATTTAAATTATTTATTAGGAGAAAATGAGTTTGGTGATTAGAGTACAGGACAAGAAATCAGTAATACTGCCTTTTACTTCCATTTGGGCATCAGTTAAGTGATGCTTTGAGTGCTACAGTGAGTGGATATCAGTTTCCAATATATAAAGATATATTATCATTTTCAATGATGTAATTCATTATGGTTTATAGACACCTTGTAAGTTTCTTGAATGAAAAGTTTTATGTGATTTTATATTATTTTATAGTTTTATAGTGATTATCTTGTCCCATTCTGAAAACAATGTTGGATCTTTTAATAAGAAAGTGAATACAATAGGCAGTGAATGCAAAGTACTATTTATTAGCTTTCATCTGATATGACTAAAGAAATGTGATTCCTGCTTGTGTGACAATGCGTATGTATTTTCAAGACAATCTTCTTTAACACGAGAGGATGAATCTTTTGTATAATTATTACTTTTACCAGGAAAGATTTGCAGAAGAGAAAACAAGTATCCCAACTGACTGAAATTACAAGTAAAGGTAAATTTTTTGTTCTGCTGCAGAACTGAGAAAAATCACTTAAACTCAAATAGCCGAAGTGTTCATGTAACTAATGCCCACTGAGTTTTACAGGGAATTTGAACTTCAAATGTCTTTGAAGATTTGTGTTTCATCCCTCTTTGCCCCAGTTGTTCTCATCAAAGAGGTGATAACAGCACCTCTGTACGTAGTGGAAGCAAAGTATCACAAGGGTTAATTGTACTCATCTGGGCAAAGCCAACAGTTTCTGTTGTTAACTTCCCACAGGGGAGTGATGTGGCTAATATCCCATCCAGATGCCTTTGATTTCTTCAGCTCCAGCGCTGTGGTACTCATTTATAGCCGAGCTGACTGGGAGTGATGCTTGGAACGAGTCCAGGAGAGGTATGAACTCACACCTCTGGATCCATACCAAGACACTTTTGCTGCTCTATCATCACTGTCCTTAGAGGGATGTAATGAGGATGCAATAATTAATGTTTATGAACTGGTTCAGTGCTGCCATATTTAGACAGAGTTGCATCTGTAGGAGCAAACCAGCAATCAGTAATTCCACCTGCAATATAAAGTGCAAATGGGATATACGAAAAAGAAGGCCACAGGGTGGTTTTTCTCCTAGAAGGTGTTTTTCCACACTGCAGAACATTGCTGGAGCTCATTTCTTCAAAGGCAATCTCTGCTCTAGAGAAATCCAGGAGTAACACAAACTTTGAAGTACATGATGGAAGGTCTGTAAAGCACTTTTCTGACTTTAACCAAAGTGTTTAGTCATGATTTTTCATGAAAAAGAAATAAGTTTAGGGTGGGAGAGATATTTATCAAATATTCCAAAATATTTCAAGGTTACTGTGGTTGGTCGTGGGAGTTGTTTAAATGATTGGATGTTTTCTGGAGCGTGTATTTGTGAAGCTTCATCTATCACACAGTGGATTTGCTCTAGAGAAAAATATGTTGCCTCCTTACTTTGCTCATAAGGTGATGCAGAAACTCAGAGTGTGATAAATGGAGATCAGAGTGTGGCCAGATTATGGCCTTGTATTCACCCTGAGATCACAACAGCGGTGGCAGGGAATGGCTCTGGGACAGTTTGTTTTTATGGAACAGCTTCTGAGCAAGTGTTCAGAACTGTGAGCTCCAGGGCTGGGTCTGTGCTGGCATGAATCATAAAGATGAAATTACCATTACTCATTAATACACGTAATCACTCATTATCTGCTATGGTTAGTTGATTCAGGGGCAATGTTACTATCCCCAGGCCATTTTTTCAAGCATGTCCCTTGAAACTTCGGTGTGCTTTGACTTAGACACAGTCAAAACCAGCAATTCCAGCAATACTATTCCAACTACTCTCCTTGCCTTTTGAAAAATCCCCACATCAAAATTGTCTTCAGGCAAGTTTAGGTGAAAAAATTTATTTAAAGTCAAAAAACTTTCTTCTCTCCACTTTTGGCTCTCAAAATGGGGACCTTAGGACAAACTACTGTGCTTGTTCTACTCTCTGCTCTGTCCTTCCCATGTTCAGAAAGGGAGAGGGTAAAACAAATATTTTATCAAAATAAAGATTTCTTGGCCGAGAGACTTCAGCATGCCAAGTGGAGCTGATCCAGTCAGCCTGTAACTTTCCTGAGAAGCATACCTTTTATTTTGTCAAAATTTCCATGAAAGTTCATACTTTTAACTGTCTCTATTTTATAAAAATAGCTAGATAGAACATTCTTCCTTCCAAACATCTTGGTGATTTGGTTGGGCCTGTAATTTGATAAAGATTTTTAGACTTTTAGATTATTTTTTTCCTAAATCTTAATGTGATTTATGCCACTGCATTTTTTCTTTGAGTTACCCAAAGAGGCCTATAAACATATGATCTGCCTCGTCAGCCTGAGTATTTTCCTCTGAAGTAGACCTGGACAGATTGTTTGAATATTTGTAAAATTCACTTGTCAAGGTTGCAGTTCTAGGTAAGAAAAGACACTGACCAGTTACATCAATTCAGAGAATAAGAAAATAATGTGAATTTTGGTTTTCTTAACATGGAGAGTGTAGAATATGAATCCAGATAGGAAAAGATTTAAAATCATATGCCAATGAAAGCATTTGCAAAACAGTAAATAAACTACAGCATCACTATATCAAATCGTACTAGATAAAATCAAAATGTAATGTTTTCCCTAAAACTTCTGGAATATTCTAAGATCTCTAAATAGAACTTAAATTATTTTCTTTTTTTCTTATGACCATGTTTAAGTAGGAGGTTTTGGTGACTGTTGAAGACAAGAAAACTTTTGTCACTCATTGAAAACCATGCATATAAAGGAGAATACATTTTCATGTTAAGTATGATAGCAGTATCTCAAGTATTCAGTGTTTCCCTCGCACAGTGGAGATGAGAAGGAAAGATAGATCTGAAACTGGTATCAACAAGGGAAGGGCTAGAGCTTTCTTAGGAACAGGTTGAATCTGTACTGATGTATGGATTACTATTAAAATTTTCTTTGCTAGACTCAGATTTCCAGCAAATTAAAATAATCTCAAGGTTAAGATGATGATAATAATGTTCTTTGTGGTGTAATGGTTTTGGATGATGTACACAGAATCACAGAATGGTAGAGGTTGGAAAGGACCTCTGGAGATCATCTAGTCTAACCCCCCCCTGTTAAAGCAGGTTAATCTACAGCAGGTTGCCCAGGATTACATCCAGACTTTCTTATCTTTGAATATCTCCAGAGAGGAAGACTTCACAACCTCTCTCATAAGCCTGTTCCACTGTTCCATTACCCTCACAGTTGCTCCAGTACCCCCATCATGTTTGTAGCCCTCTGTTGGTCTCTTTCCAGGAGGTCCCTGTCTCTCTTGAGTTGGGAAGACCAGAACTGGACACAGTATTCCAGATGTGGCCTCCCCAGGGTAGAGTAAAGAGGAAGGATAACCTCCCTTGTCTTGCTGAACACACAGTTCTTAATGCACCACAAGACACTGTTGGCCACCTTCACTCTAAGGGCACACTGCTGGCTCATGGTACCCCTATAACTTAAGTTCATCCTGCTGCTCTCTGGCTCAATGAGAATGCATTGGTGCCTCTGGTACGGTGGAATTTAGAGGAGATATTAGTCCAAGCTGCAGCTGAAGTAGAGAGAAAATTATATTCTTGTAAGGTAAAGATTTGGTTGGCAAGAAATGTAATGATTTCTGTCACCTTACAATGTTTTAGTGCCATCTGGTGACTCGCCAAAATGTTACAAGAGCATTTGCCAAAATGCCTGGATAAAATAAATATATTGGTAACAGGAAAATTGTGAGTTAGCAGTCATGCACTGAGAAGCTAACTCTCAGAGCTCCATTGTCTCAGTGACAGGATACAGTCTTGTAACTCACCATCAGAACATGAATTTTAAGTGCCAGATATCTTCGTGGTAAAGCTGACAAACAAACAAAACACCTTCCAAAGAATTTTCCATGAAAATTGATGTTGCATATATAACTGTGTGGTGGTTTAAACCACTTTTA
>NW_008607940.1:0-796 GCF_000691845.1 Merops nubicus
GGTGACATGGCCTTGAGAGGAAACACATAGAAGAACTGTGTAAGTCTGGAGCTTCTGCCATGGAAAAGATAACCAATGTCTACCATGGCAAGGGCCATGACGCTGGAGGAGTCTCCACCACATTTCATCTGCAAGCAGTCCTCTTAGACATCAAGTCTAAGAAAAGATTTGTGTGGAAGAACCTTCCTGGTAGACTAGCTGACAGATCTGTCCCTGGCTACTGTTGCTCCGTATTTAATGGTGCCATTTCTTCCTCCTAGAGAAGTGTTATTCTGTTTATTGACGGGTGAAGCAGTCACACAAAAGGTAACAGAGGACAGCTACCTTCTGTAAGAGCAAAATGTGCACAGCCTGCCTACTTACAAAAGTGCCTTGAAAGATGTCTGTTGTTATCCACTCAGGTCACAAATTGGGAAGGATGTTTTGTCAGGAAATACAACAATCTTGCCATTATCTCAGCTGAAGCAAATGACTGCTTAAAGTCAGGTTATTAAACTCCAGGTTCTTTATCTGCAGAAACTGAGAATTTGGCTTTCTAACTACTCTCTGTTATGGCTGGTGGAGGCAGTGATTCCGAATGCCCGTTCTGTGTCGTTGCACCCTAAACACCCAGTTCTGCAAGGCATTCAGGAGTGTGAATGTCTTTAAGAAGAGCAGAGCACTGCCTGGGACTACTTCTCATTTAATTGTGGAATATTGTGGTTAACAGGAACACTATGAAACTTGGACTAATTCTCTTATGAATTCACTATTTTCCTGTAAATACAGAGATTTCAGGGAGGGTGATTGCTTATCA
>NW_008607941.1:0-1749 GCF_000691845.1 Merops nubicus
CCCGTGCCCTGGAGAGAGCTAGCGCCGACTGACTCCTGGGTGGCATGAGCACTGGAGCTGCAGGCTGCTCTAGCGCCCGCCCCTCCCGAGGCGTCGTGTCGAAGGGACACCGAGTAGCATTTCCCTTCCACTCCCGTGCAGTGGCTCCCGAGCCGAGACCTCACCTCTGCCACCCTGGCAGCTGCATTGACTCAGACGCCTGTTCACACCGAGCCCACGAGGCTTCTGGGTTTCGCTGCCTTCTCTCACGCGGGCTGTTCACGTCCCTTTGACAAAGACCTCATGCAATATCGCTTTGAAAGTTACTTTCTGTTTACTACACCAGGCAATGTAATATAACTGTTAATACTATTTATATATTTGAAAGGTATGAAAGGTAGGAGCTAAAAACGGAAAACAAACCTCTACGTGTAGATATTTACTCAGAACAGACACTATACAGGGAGAAGACGTTGCAATACAAGCTAATTCTAGCTGCTCAGTAACCTCTGGAGTTTTTAAGGGAATTTTTTTCAGAACTAGCGTTTGAAGCATAAGGGTATCTCTGCATAAATTTCATATACCTTTGCAAAACGATGGTGAGTTGCTTACTTAATGCCCCTTTTGCTCTTCATCCTTTCTTTCTGTAGTATGCTGCAGCTTTAATCAGAATTTCAGTGGTTGCTGCTTTATGTTTCTCTTGGAGCTACTCTTTCGAAACTGTCGTCTTATCCTGTAGCTGAAATCACTCCATACATTTGAAAGGAAACTGAATTTTGCCAAGCTACGTAAGGTTGTTCACCTGATGATGGCATCAACATTTGGTATCTTTTACACTTCGACCAAAAATTTTATTAGGTATTTTTTCAATGCTGAGTCTTGCCTTTTTATTTTTAATTTCACTGCCAATTTTGCAGTGGTTCTAAGTGAATCTGTGGGCATTTTAGCCTGTGGTCTTGCCAGAACTTTGCGAATTACAATGCATATATGTCTATTTATTCAATATCCATCATATAATATCTGTTTGGAGAAAGAAACTTTTCTTGTAGTGCCTCTTAACAAAGCACAATTTTCCGCCTTTTTTGTGAAATAAAAAATAAAATTAAAAAAAAAAAAACAAATTGTGTTTTATTGCGGTATCAACAATGTGAATAAGGATTAACATATTGTAAATGTTCTTTTTTTTCCATGTAAATCAACTTTATCTTTGTTATCACTAAGTGATAATTAATTTTTAACTTATGTGCATTGTTAGGCTGTTAGAATTTTTTGGTTGTTGAAATAAAATGCATTCAATAAATATGACTTAATTTGTCGAGTAATTTACTGGGCCTTTTTTCTTTTGTGCTGAGTCCAGGTGGAAGAAGGGCTGCAAAATGGAGGGGGCATATCTCCTTATTGAAAAGAAGAGTTAATTGTTGGTGTTGGGGTTTGGAGACCTGCATAGTACCCCCGGGGTTGGCACAGCTGGCAGATCTGGTCGGTTCTGTTCCCGGCTTTTGTTTGTACAAGTTTGTGCACAGGCAGAGAGTTTCCTGACGGCATCGGGAGGGGTGTGGGAGCCATCAGCCCGCTGGAGAACGTACCCAAAACATAACACATAAAGATCCACTTTCAGTCTGCTGGCAGATTTTTTCTGTTTACAATTAAAAAGCCACAAATGACTGCGTGTCAGGAAACTTTTGGAGCACACATGTCCATGGTTAATGGACATAATAAAAGGCTTTATTATATTTATAGCAGGGCATCCTACTGAGTGTCTAGAGGAAT
>NW_008607941.1:1776-3228 GCF_000691845.1 Merops nubicus
TGAGAAATGTGTGAAATGATTTTGGGGAGAATACAGATAAATGGAAAATATTGCTCAAAATTCTTAAGCTAACGAAGTGGTGAGTGCCTGGATTCAATCCTAGCAGACAGATCATATACTTCTCATCAGACTTCAGTTGTCTAGGAATTGAGATAGAACGATTTTTTAAAGCTTTTTTCCCCCTATTTTTGTAGTTCCAATGCAATATTTCTTCTAGTGGCTTTTTCACATCCTATATAAAATATCTATGTGCACCCTTGAAGAAAAAAATAAAGGGGTGGGGGGGGACACCCACATACTTTGCTATCCAGCCACCTGCTTGCCAGTGGAGTTTCCTGTTTGCATGAGGAGTGGGCTGTGACTGGAGCCCCCGGAGCCTGGCCCCGGGGAGCTGCGGAGGCGGGAGGCAGGCAGGCCAGGCTGGGGCTCTGCCCCCTGCCCCGGGGCAGACACTCTGGAGATGGCAGTGGTGTTGGGTTGGGTGTCCCTTTCTGCCTGCCCACGGGACGAGAAGCAAGAGGAGAAGCAGCTCTCACTTCACTGAGAGGCATTTTATACATGCGCTCTGTGTGTGTGTACCTCAAGAATATTTAGAGAAAGACGTACACACACGCATACTTTAATTGGGGGGAAAAATCCTATAAACATATGGGTTCTTCTTTCAAACGAACAAAAAAATATAATCATTTAATAGCTACTATAGCAGAAGTATTTCTATTAATGCTTCTACTTCTCTATACTTTACGTGCTGCTGCTCCTATTTGTTGTTCATTTTAGTCATCCAGACATATGTATTTCCAATTTGAAACCTGTGGAGTGAAAAATAAATGTTTAAAGATTACTTTAAAATGGTTTTAAGATTCTGAACGTGCTGTCTATTGCCTGAAGTTCATTGTTGCTTGGACAAAAGTACCTGCTCAACCTCTCCTCACTTACTTAGTAACCAATTATTTGCTCTAGGCTAAATAGATTAGAATCCTTCATTGATGAAATTTTGTTTCTGTCCTGAACCTGTTAAACATGGAGGGATAAAAGCTAGACACATCTGACAGTGAACAAATGGCATCTTAAAATCATAAACGAGTCATTACAAAAAATCCCCACTTAAAATATAAAGTGCAGTGATTAATTAAAGATGTGATTTTAACTTATTTATAGCCATTAAAAAAACATATCGGTTTTAACACAAAATAACACGAGCCAACTCAGCCAGGGGAGAGATGCTGGCAGCCTGAGACCCGGGGAGCAGGCAATGTGACAAAGCCAACTGGGAGCAGCAAATGCAGGCCACCCTTGGAACCTTTTGAAAGCTTCAGGGAAGCGAGGATGGGAAGGGGTGGCTCTGGTGTCCCTGCCAGGATCCTCTCTCTGCTCACGTACCGGCTCGGGGTGTGGAAGCCCCGTCCCGCCGCGGCGGCAGGACCCCCCGGTGCTCACCCCGCGGCCGCGGTG
>NW_008607942.1:0-9687 GCF_000691845.1 Merops nubicus
CACGCCTCGGCTGAGCTGAGCTGGAGCCGTGCTGCTCCCACCACAGCTCTGCAGCCCCCGGGGCTCCAGCCAGCACCCGGCTTCTCCTCTCCCTGCAGTCATGTTTCGCCTCTACGACACCGATGGGAACGGCCTCCTGGACAGCTCGGTAAGCCTCCCCTCGGGGGAGAACCTGGGGCTGCTCGGGGGGCCAGGGACAGGCAGGGGCCCCCCAGGGTGCCTGCTCCCCCAGCGAGGTGCTCCGAGGCAGACAGGGCTGTGGGAAGGGAGGAGGAAGGCAGCAGCATTTGCTGCAGAGCTACGCCAGCTCTGCAGCATCCAGCAGCAGCTAGAGAGAATCCACCCACCAGAAACTGTAGCTCTACGTCAGGTCGCCGTGTTTCAGACAAGGAAGAGTCATGCACGCACAGCCCGATGGATATTTTCTGTTTGTTCTTTGAGTATCTCCCTTGAAACCTGTTGCAAATAAAAATCTGTTTTATCAGACCAGTTTTTTTTCCAAGGGAAAACCCTCTGCCGATTTTCTGGGCAGATTTTCAGGTGAGGAAGCAGCACCCACCACAAAGTGAGGTGTCATTGGCCCCTGGGGCAGCCCTGGGTGTATTGGGACACAGGCTTGACGTGCCCCTGGTTGTGGGGTAGGAGGCTGGGCACCCTGCTCCTCCCCAAAGCCATCCCTCAGCACCGGGTGCCATCTCTCTGTGCCCAGGAGCTGGATCGTATCATCAACCAGATGGTGCACGTGGCCGAGTACCTGGAGTGGGACTCCACCGAGCTGAAGCCCGTGAGTGCCAGAGCTGGGGGGCAGCTGGGGGGGGCCACAGGGGCTCCTGCTCAGACCCAGGAGCTGAGGTTCACAGGAGGCGTTGCCACGTAGCCACATGTCCTCCCTCCTCCAGATCCTGAAGGCGATGATGGAGGAGATCGACTACGACCACGACGGGACGGTGACGCTGGAGGAGTGGATCCGGGGTGGCATGACCACCATCCCCTTGCTGGTCCTCCTGGGGATGGAGACAGTGAGTGCCTGCCCGGGGACCTGCTGCAGCTGCATCCAGCGGGGAGAGGAGGGTGGAGCTGGAGGCTGTGCAGGGACCACGGGAGGGCACCCTACCCCCGGCGATGTACCCAGCACCCGCCCTGCAGGGCCCCCCCTAGCCCCAGCTCTGCCCTCCCTGCAGACACTCCAACCCTGCCTCTGCTCTGACCAACCTCTGTCCCCTAAATCTTCACAAGCTCCATGTGGAGCTGTGGTTGTTGCCAGCTGCTGTGCCCAGGCGAGCTGGGCATGCTCCTTGGGATCGTAGCAAGCTCCAGTTTGAAGAATATTTAATAAAAAAATAAGGTGAGCACCTAAAATGCCAACTCCTTTCCTGAGGTAAGCTTCAAAAAGCAGAGGTATGGTTTGGGGGATGACCCCTTCTCCCCCCCTTATTTCCCTGTGTGGTTTTTTTCATCCTTTTGGGCTTCATTTTGTTGAGGTGCATCCCTGACCATAGGGTGATAGTCTGGAGATAAACCTGGGGTTTTGCTCCCCACTGCCCATTCTAGTGCTTACTTCTTGTGGAGAGGTGGTGGGGGCAGGGGCTGGCTTTCTGGCAGGAAGATTTTGAGAAAATGGGGAATTTTAAATGGCTCCTGCAAAGCACTCATGTCTGGACCCAGATGTAAGAGGCTTGTTTGGTCACTCCATGGTGGCCGTGGTGTGGTCCCAGATATGGAGTCACCTTCTCATCAGCCACTAGCAGACCATCCTTGCAGCCATGCTGTGCTGAGGGGCCGTGGGGAGCTGGAGCTCAGTGCCCAGGGCTGGACATGCCCAGGGAACAGGGGAATGTGGTGGCAGGGACGTTCAGGAGATCACCAAGGAAAAACAGAGCAGGGGGAGCCCGTGGTCCTGCTGCGACCCAACTCCCACAGATGCACTAAGGACTTTTATGGGACAGAAGGCTGACAAAAGTGTCTGGCTGAGAGGGTGGGGACCTCTGGTGAGGGAGTAACGCCCCTCACCCCCTGCTTTTCTGCCCTGCAGAACGTGAAGGATGATGGGCAGCATGCGTGGAGGCTGAAGCATTTCAGGAAACCTGCCTACTGCAACTTCTGCCGCACCATGCTGCTGGGGGTGCGCAAGCAGGGCCTCTGCTGCTCCTGTGAGTCCTGGCCTCCTACAGCTCCCCCTGCCCCCAGCTGGCACCTCCTGCCCTGTCCCAGTGCCCTGGGGAGGGAGGACTGGTCCCCATCAGCGCCGAGCCCTGGGGCTGCTGCAGGATGAGCGGGGAGGGCTCAACGCCTGTGCTGGGGAGCGGTGCTCACCACCTTCTTCTCTCCCACCAGTCTGCAAGTACACTGTCCACGAGAGGTGTGTGTCCAAGGATATCGCCTCCTGCATCAGCACCTATGTGAAATCCAAGAGGAACACGAGTGTGAGTAGGCAGCCAGCACGTTTCTGAGGTGGTGGGTCTCCTGTGGAGCCCTCTCAGGCAGCACCATTGGCCTCTCTGTCCCCTGCCCTTGTCCCTCGTGTTTTTTTCCCCCTGGGTTTTGCTCCTCGAGACCTGAGCAACAGCCCATGGGCATTCCCAGCATCCAGAGCCTGTCTCTCTGTCTTCTGCCCTTGTCCCTCGTGGTTTTTCCCCTGGGTTTTGCTCCTCGAGGCCTGAGCAACAGCTCATGGGCATTCCCAGCATCCAGAGCCTGGCAGAGCAGGCCCCATCCCCTGCCCCCGGGGACCTGCAAGACCCCTGGCCCTGAGGTCTGTCACGGTTCCAGATGGGGGATGAGTGTCCCCAGCGTGCTGCACGGAGCAGTAGCGAGGGAACGCAGCCACGCAAGGGGCTGGTTTGGGTCGGTCAGCATCTCTGCACAAGCCACCCTCCAAAATCACAGTGGCAGCTTTTAGCAGAGAGGAGATGCCCCCAGGTCGGCGGGTGCTGCACTCGCAGTGCCCCACCCCGTGCCTTGCAGGTGATGCAGCACACCTGGATCGAGGGCAATTCCCCCGTCAAGTGCGACAGATGCCACAAAAGCATCAAATGCTACCAGGGCATCACCGGTCTGCACTGCGTCTGGTGCCAAGTCACTGTGAGTACAGGGGCGTGGGGTTTGCCCTGCATGGCCACCCCTGTGTGAGCAGAGGCTCACGGGCAGCCCGGTGTCCCCTGCCTGACAGCCCTTCCTCCTCCAGCTCCACAACAAATGCGCCTCCCACGTGAAGCCGGAGTGTGACGGGGGCCCGCTGCGGGACCACATCTTGCTGCCCTCCTACATCCGCCCCGCTGTCCTGGTAAGTGCTGCCTCGTGGCGGCGCCGGGGCGGGGCGTGGGGCCAGCGGGCACCCCCCTGCCTCTGCTCCCCAAAGGACAGGCAGTCCCACTGCCGAAAATCGGAGACCGACTCCCCCGCCAGCACCGGCCCCGAGGACGACCAGAGCCTCAAGTTCAGCCCCACCACGGTGGACGGGCAAGGGCTGCAGGTGGGTTGCCACGCTGGTGAGTTGTGGTGGGGGCAGGTGCCGAGCCCTGCAGCAGCCAGGCACACGCAGCCACACTCTCTGCCCTCCAGATCAGCCCCCGGCCCGGGACGCACCCCCTCCTGGTGCTGGTGAACCCCAAGAGCGGAGGAAGGCAAGGGGAGCGGTAGGTAGGGTCCTGGCCATGGAGAGCATCCCCTTAGGGCTGGGAGCTGCTCATCCCTCGGGCTGCCCCAGCACCCCTCCTTTGAGGGGGGACTCGCCTCTGGGACATCCTTTGCCCTTCTCCTTCCCCAGGGTCCTGAGGAAATTTCACTACCTGCTCAACCCACGCCAAGTGTACAACCTGGACCGTGGCGGGCCTGCGCCGGGGTATGGAGACACCGTGGCCAGTCCTCTGCCTCCTCCTGCTGGCCCCTGCTCCCCGGCGTCACCCCTTGTCTCTCTGGGCTTTCTCCAGGCTGAGCTTCTTTCGGGACACTCCGGATTTCCGTGTCCTGGCCTGCGGGGGGGACGGCACCGTGGGCTGGATCCTGGACTGCATAGGTGAGGGAGGAGCATCTGTGCTGCCCTAGAGCATCCTCCCCCGTGTCCTGGGTGATCTGCCACTGGTTCCCCTGCCAACAGCATCGCCCTCAGGCTGCCAGCCAAAGGGGGACATGGAGAGGAGCAGGGAGCGAGCCCTTTAAGCCTCAAACCTCTCTTTCCCATTGAATTGCAGACAAGGCAAACTTGGTGAAACACCCACCGGTGGCTGTCCTGCCTCTGGGAACGGGCAACGACCTGGCCCGGTGCCTGCGCTGGGGAGGAGGTGAGGCTGGGCAAGCACTGCCTGGGGGTGGCTGGCCCGTGGGGACCATCTGACACAGCTTGGTGGGTGCTGTCCTGGGGGAGGGAAGGCCCCCGGGCTCCTGGGACAAGGTTTAGTGCTGCATCTCAGCACTGATGCTCGCTGATGGTGCCTCTAACCCCTTTCAAAAAAAGCTGCTGCTTTCTAAGCCCCCATCAACCATATCCTGCCTGAAGCCTTCCTCATCTGGGAGAGCTCTGCCATTACCTGAAATCTCTGCTGCTGCTGCTGCAAGGACAAGCTGGGCATCTCACTGGTGCCATAGCAGCAGCCCCAGGCTCCCCAGGTGCATGGCAGCCAAGTACCTCCACCTGACATGGTTGTGCTCCCCTTTGTCCTCCTCCATCCTCTGTTGCCCACCTCTCCCTTGCAGGCTACGAAGGAGGCAACCTGATGAAGGTCCTGAAAGACATTGAGCACAGCACAGAGGTGATGCTGGATCGTTGGCAGATAGAAGTCATTCCCAGTGACAAAGAGGCCAACGGAGACCCTGTCCCATCCACCATCATCAACAACTACTTCTCCATTGGTGTGGTGAGTGCTGCGGGGCAGGGGTGGGTCTTGAGCGCAGCCCGGGGTGCAGCACACACACGTTTTTTGGAGAGAGGGGTACAGTGCTGGGCTAGTAATCTGTGCCCAGACCAGCAAGGTGCCCTGCTCACCAGTGCTGCCTGGGCACAGAGAAGTGGAGGAAAGGACTCTCCTTCCCTGCTTTTTCTTGATCAAGTTCCCAACCTCCCTTCACCCGTGGGTGTTGTTTTTCTGCTTCTATTGTCATTTGTCACGACAGCACATAAATGCCTAAACAGGCATGGAATCTCTCTGTTCACAACTGGAAATGTTGAAAAACCTACTGTCTGAGGAGCTCGGGTGAAGTTCAGAGAAATTCAGGGTCTCGGGGGTGGGTTGAGATCTGCTGGACACAGCACCTGAAGCTTTTGCCAAGAGAGCACCAGAGCCCGAGGAGGATGGCAGCCACATGCCACAGGGGCTTTTTCCAGTACCAGGGGTCAATCCTGTGAGCAGCAGGGCTCTGGGGGAACAGCAAAGCTCCCGGGGAGCTTGCAGCATTTTTGCCTCGGGCCACAGGTCCTGAGCATGCCACCACGGCTGGGTCACCCACCCGGCAGCGCTGCAGAACGCTTCCAGTTTCACATCAGCTCCTACTAATGTCAGGAGATGTAACTGCAGGTGGCATGTGGTGACAGCTTCCCAGTCGGGCTCAAACGCTCCCCACCCTGCACAGGAGGGGCTGCAATGAGTTTTAGGAGAGCTGCCACCCTGCCAGGGGTGTCCCCAGAGCCCCACTGGCAGTCTTCCCCCAGCATCACCTCCATGCAGAGCCCCTGCGATGAAGGAAAGAGGCCAAGGGCACTAACTGTGTCTCACTTCATGAGCCCCCAGGCAATGGGGGCTGGCAGTGAGGGGGAAGAGCCGAGCCCCAGGACCCTGGCACGTGCTGATGGGGCACAGAGTGAGGTTTCTGTTTCCCTGCTGAGCCACCAACGTCCCTGTACCCCCTTTCCCCACAGGACGCCTCCATTGCCCACCGCTTCCACATCATGCGAGAAAAGCACCCTGAGAAATTCAACAGCAGGTAAGGGCTGTGCATGGTCCCCCCCAAAAGCTGGGTGCAGGGTGCACCCCCCCCGAGGGGATGTGCCAGGTCCTGCTCCCCTCCCGCCAGGCTCCTGAATGAATTATGTTCATTCATGCTTTATAATTAACACCGAATTCCAGGACCAGCAGGAGCAGGTCAGGCAGCGAGGGAGGGGCAGGCAGCAGGTCACAGCTCGCCCCTGCTGTGCTCGGGGTACATGGGAATGGTGTAACAGGGGCAGGAGCTGTGGCCTGCAATGCCCCCATCCCCATCCATCTGGCTCTGCTCCGAAATTCAGCTCCCCTCAGCTTACAGCTCCCCCTTGCACACTGGCACAGGGATTGCTGCAGGGCGTGAGCAGTGGTCAGGGGCTGCCTGGGAGGGTGCAAGGCAGGGTGGTGAGGTGGGGGACATCCTCTCTGTGGGATACCCCATCCCCAGCAGCCCCATCAGGAGGTGGCAGCCCATGCTTAGCTCTGCTGAGAGCCAGTGGAGGCACTCTGTCCCACGCTGAGGGGCCACCCAGCACCCACATCCTTCTCCTCTGCATGGTGTCAGGCCCAGGTCTGCCTGAGCCACCCCTTGTCCCACAGCACAGCTCCCTGGGGCCACGACACCCTCCTATGATGGCTCGTGTCCCCATTGCAAGGGCTTCAGAAAGGCTCTGGCAGCCCACCCTGCCACCGTCTGGGCTGGGGGTGGCCGGAGGGAGGTGCCACTGCTGAGTGGAGTGCCACTGCATCTCTGTGCCCCAGGATGAAGAACAAGCTGTGGTACTTTGAATTCGGTACCTCAGAGACCTTTGCGGCCACCTGCAAGAAGCTGCATGACTACGTGGAGGTGGAGGTGAGTGTCCAGGGGTGGTCCCTGGCTCCAGCCAAGGAGGCACAAAGGCTTTTTGGGAGCTGTCGCCCAGGGGTCCTGCGGGCAGAGCTTTTGGCTGTTTGGGGAGAGGGTGCCATGGCAACTCTGAGCCCTGTCAGTGGCAGGAGGATGCGGTTGGCTGGCAGGACCCACTCTTCCACCGCGTGGTGCTTGCTGCTAAGCCAGCCAGCTGCAGGCAGAAGAATGGTCCTGTATTTCTTCCCCCCTTTCCAGCTGTAGTTGAGAGCGTGCCTGGAATATTCTCTCTGTAAACTCCATGTCTGCTCCCAGCTCTCGTTAGATGAAATGGAAACAGCCTTTAATTAGAGTGAGGAGAAGGGCCCGTGGCTGCTAAGAGCACTGTCATTTCTTCACTCGTGCTGGGGGGTTTGGGCCATGCCCTGCTGCAGAATTCCACTTCTCCTTATCTCTGAATGACCCACTTATAACAGGCTTGAGGGACAAGGGAGAAAAAACATCCCTTGCTGCAAAGGGCTGGTGCAAGCTGGACCTGGCAGTGGGCACAGGGACACTAGTGGTGGGTGGAGAGCAGGCAGAGTGCAGGCAGAGCCTGGGGAGCTCATGCTGCAGTGTGAGGCTGTGGGCAGAGGGACTTGGAAGCCGGTTTCTAAGCATGGATTTTCAGCCTTCCCAAAGGGGCTGGCTGTGCCCTCGGCAGCTGGTGGGAAGGAGCAGGGGCATGGCCATGGCCATCTTCACCCCCTTCCCTGGCTGGGCACCAGCATCTGTGTCTTTGAGGCTCGATGCTGCCAGAGATGGGCACGAGGTGCCTCTTGCTCCTCACGAGGTGCCCCCGTGTGCCGCCTGCGTGCTCCCCACCAAGCGTGCGCTGGCACTGCTTGTGCCACACCGGCAAGGAAGCGTTAATCCCACAGTATTTGAAGTTGAAAGTGGCAGCCTGTCCCCCCTCCGGCTCCCAGGCAACTGTCAGTCTGCAGAGAAATGGCAGTTTTGTTTTGGAAATTGGCACTCGTTCCCCTGCAGCTCCTGGAAATGAATTTGCTTTTTCCCCAGCTGCAAATTTCTACTTCCAGCGTCGCTGCCAGCGCGCCGTCAGCTGGCCCTGCTCAAAGAGTCCATTGTAGCTCCCTGGCACACTAACAGGGGAGGACTATGCAGGGAGAAATCGCTCCCTGCAGGAGTGTGTGTGGGCAAGTGTGAGCAGCCACGGTCCTGCCTGCCCCTGGGCAGGAGTGGGCTCCTGCAGCCCGGGGAGCCCCGGCCCGCTGCGCCTGGGTCAGTGCCCGCCCTCGGGGATGATGCGTGGCTCAGCCGGGCACTGGGGGTGTGATTCCTTCCATCCTGCAAAGAACCAGGAGCCCTTTCACTCTCTATTTGCTACATTAGGGTCTTTTCTCTTCCTGCAAATCATGTAGTTCAAATGTATTGAAGAACAAGGGGTTTACATCCTGCACAAGGCTCAGAGGCAGCTCTTCCCTCCCCAGCCAGGAGACTCCTGCCTTTAGCTTTCAACGTGAGCCTAAAAATAAGATACCAGAGCACTGGGGGAGGCAGAACAGATCTGAACATCCAGAGACGTTTGCTCATGTGTGCACCCAGCTCCACATACGTGTGGCTGGCATGCTCAGTGCTTACCAACAGCGTGTTAAAAATGAGCTCGAGACTTTCACTCTTTGCTAGAGGAAAACAACCAGAGCCAAGGCAGCAGTGGGGGTTCATCAGCCCGTTCACATTCCTCTCAGCAAAGCAAAAAGAGGGCAGAAATGCTGTCGCATCACCAAAATGCAAGGCAAAAAAATGTGCTGGTATTTGCTGAAGTGTAGCGTGGCAGGTAGAGAGCAGATGCATAAAGGAAAATAGAAATGCTGTAGAGAGAATGCAGTTGAATGGGAAAGCAGCTGCTTCCTCCAGAGGTATCTAGAAAAGGGGGATGCCATCTGGGTTGTGTGAGAAGCCTTGAAGTTAAGAAATGCATTTCCATGGCTGCTGCTTCCAGTCCTGTGGATATTTTGCATTTTACAGGGAATTTTCAGCTGGGGTATTCCTGCCATATGACAGTGAAGCCCAGGATACCAGTTCTCTGTGCTGTTTTGTAGTTTTCTCTCCAAAAACTGACATTTTTCCCCTCTCACACCTTTCCTATAATTTTCTTCCTGCTTTGTTTCTAGTTTCCAAGTTGCACTTGAAGACAAACTGGTTCGAGTTATTTTTTGGGCAGCCAACTTTCTGACTCTTTGGAGTCAGTTGGAAGAAGGAGAGATGGGGCAGCATGTGCTGGAGATGATGGGATGGAGGTTGCCCCAGGGCTGAAGTGGTGTTGCCTCCTATTTTGGGTTACAACACCGAGCCTGAGGTTGAAGTTTTATGTCGTCTCATAGGAATTTGCTTTTCAAAACTGCCATCTCAGACACGTAGTAAGATCCATATCAAACCAGAGAGAAAAGCAGCACAAGGGGAGGGGGTGGTTGTTAGCCCCAGGAAAGCAAAGCCAGGGGGGGATTTGTTTGCACCTCCAGCAATAGCCACCCTGGGGCAAGTTTGCTCTGGGGGATTGTCCAGCAACACGCCGTGCCCAAGGAGCCCCCCTCCTTCAGTGGGCAGGCAAGGACTGGGCACCGGGCACCTGCCCCCACAGCCTGATGCCACCTGTGTGCCCGGCAGTGCGACGGGACCCTGCTGGACCTGAGCCACGCCTCCCTGGAGGGCATCGCCGTCCTCAACATCCCCAGCATGTACGGCGGCTCCAACCTCTGGGGGGAGACCAAGAAGCAGCGTGGCTACAGCCGGCTGGGCAAGAAAGCCCCGGAGAAGCTGCATGCCACGGTGGTCACCGACGCCAGGGAGCTCAAGTTCTGCGTGCAGGGTGAGTGGCAGAGCCTGGCAGGCAGCTGGGGGGGTGCGGGGCTGGCACGGGGGGCTGGG
>NW_008607942.1:10222-16550 GCF_000691845.1 Merops nubicus
CACCCACTGCTGTGGCCACTGGAGCAATCCCCACGGGCACAGGCAGAGTGCAGGTAGCCCAAACTGCTGGCAGAGTTCCCCAGCAGAGAGCAAGCAGACAGGAAAATAGACAAAGTGCCTGTATTTTCCACCCACCACCTCCCACAGCCTGGAGCTGGGGTGGGAAATGGCTTCCTTGGCACGTGGCTTCCAGGACAGAGGTGTCACTGGCCATCCCAGTGGCAATGATCCCCTGTCCCTTGCTGGGCAAGCCCATGGGAATGGGCAGCAGGGAGCAGAGCAAAGGCCAGCTGTAAAGGATGGTGAGAGGCAGCAGGGTTGGTCCTTTGGGCACATCCCTACTCGTGGGGAGGCAGAAGGGCATGGAGGAGCTCAGGGGGCTTCTCCTGGGTGGGTTTTCACCAGGCATGAAAGAGGACCCTGAAGGGAGCGAGAGATGGAGCAGGTTGCCCTGGTGTTGGATGCCTTTGGTGGTGGCCTGGAAAAGCAGGAGGAGCTGGAAAAGGGGACAATGCCCTGGGCTTTGAGCAGGTTCCTCCTGGGGAGACTTCCCCTGTGCACGTGCCTCAGGGCAGCTGGGAGAGGTTCTGCTACCATTGCATACAACACTGCAAGCAAGTGGTTGATGAGTTGGTGAAGATCCAGGCTGCCACCCTGTAGCCATGAAGGACCAGCCACTGTTTCAGACCAGGCATACTTCTGCCCCAGGGGTTTTGAACAGCAGTGTTGGCCAATGCTGCAAATGCCCAGCTTGGTGGTCTCGGGGCACAGGGGACATTGGGACACATCTCCACTGTGCCACCAGCCCCACTGCTCTCCAGGGCAGCCAGCAGCCCTGGCGTGCTGGCCTGATGTTTTGGATGATGGCAGAAGGCAGGGGGGATCCCCAGGGATGAGGGGACTGACCTGGATCCCTCTCTCTTGCAGACCTCAGCGACCAGCTCCTGGAGGTGGTGGGGCTGGAGGGCGCCATGGAGATGGGCCAGATCTACACAGGGCTGAAGAGTGCTGGGAAGAGACTGGCCCAGTGCTCGTCCGTCACCATCAGGTATTTGTCCCCAGCTGAGCACCCACCTGCTGGCAAAAGCCAGTGCCTGTGTTACCCTGTGTTCCCTCTCTTCGTGCTCTGCAGGACATCCAAGCTGCTGCCCATGCAAGTGGACGGGGAGCCCTGGATGCAGCCATCCTGCACTGTGAGTCCCCGGGGAGGGGGCAGCCGGGGTGGGCAGGGGCTGGCTGGAAGCCTGGGCTCCCCGTGCAGTGTGGCCAAGCCCCTGGCGTTGGAGGCAGGCTTCTGCACTTGCTCCTGGGTGGCTGCAGAGCCCAGCCACCTGGGACTTCTGTCTGCACCCACGCTGGCCCTGGGCTCATGGCAAGCCACCACGGAGGCCGTGGGTACAGGGACATGCTCATCCCTTGCCAGGCAGGTGGGTGCAGTGCAGCAGCATCCCTTTCCCAAGGGGGCTGCAGGGGGGTCCCCCACCATCCAGAGGAAGAGAAATCCTCTGCCTGTACCAGCACTGCCTGGATGGGATCCCAGAGCTGTTACTCCTTTGCAGCAAAGCATTTAGCAACCCAGCTGGGGGTGGGCAGCAGTTCCTCACCCTGTTGCTCTTTGCTGGGCTGCTCCTGGTTTGCTCAGGTCGCTCTCCAGGCTCCCTGGGCTGCAGGGTGCCCACAGAGGTTCAGAGCCTAGGATCCCCAAACTGACCTGGGTTTTTCACTTCTTTTTAGGTCAAAATTACACATAAAAGCCAAGTGCCAATGCTGCTGGGCCCCCCACAGAAAAGCAGCTTCTTTTTCCTGAAAAGGAGAAACCGAACCCGAGATTAAGCTACGTGCAAGGAGCCACGGCCCGGAGGCACTGCACACCTACAGTCCTCAGACCCTGGCTCTGCAGTGGGGAGAGAAAACACCCACCCAAACTCAGGAGGGATGATTTGTCCTGGGAAGGTCTCGGAGGCTCCTTTCCAACCACCACAAGTGTCTTCTCCAGCTGGTATGGAAGCAGTGGGTGAAGGCAGGCCGACACACAGGGAGCTCGTTTGCCAGAGCAGCACTAGGACTGGGCTTTTTTTCCCCCCTTATTTAAATATATCCCCCTGCCCACCCCAGCAGAGAGGCAAATGAACACGTTCCTGAGAAAACACCATGCTTCACTTATTTATTTCTAATCCTCTTGAAGGACACTTTATGTTTTGCTGCACTGGCTTTCTGTCTACCAGCCCTGGCACATGGGAGATGTTCTTAGCCTAGAGGAGACAGCCTCTGCTGTACCTTCAGCTGGCCTTGCTGGGATGGGTTTTAAGCAGGTGCAAAGCCAGCCTTCACTGCTGGCCCTGAGAGCCACGAGGCACGGGACAGGCCATGGGGACGAGGGCAGGATGGGCAGGAGGAGACCATGTTTTGATGTGGAAATGGAAAAAAAGGGATTTTAGGGGGAATTGCCGATCCTGGGGAACCCCCGTGCCCTGGCCATGGGCTTCATGTTTATGTATTTATTTAGCAAACTCTGGGGGGACTTTGGAGCACCTTCTCTATGAGCCTGTGTTGGACAGGAACACCACCTCCCTCCTCTGCTGGCTGCCACATGGACTCTCCTCCCTCCTAAAGCCTGCCAGCCTGCGCCGTGGGCTGGGGACCCTGGGGACAGACATCCAGAAGCTCTTCTCACTTTGGAAGTGTGTCCCCTCCACCTTTTTACACGTGTCCCCATGTGCTTTGCCAGGCCTGTGCTCTCCCAGTGGCCTCCAACGCTCCTGAATGTCTGTGGAGAGTGGGGCAGAGCTGTTGCACATCAGTTTCTGCACAGCCAGGTCTCCCACTGGCCCACTCCAAAGCTGAGGAGCTTCACAGCTGCCACTGCCAGCCCTGCCTACAGGGACACACGTTCCTTTTCTCCTTGTCCAGCCAGCTACTGAAGCTCAGCCAGGGTGCATGGGCAGGTTTCAGTGGACTCATCCATATATCCCCCACCAGGCTTGTGGGGAGAGACCCTGGGATGCAGTTTCTCCCCAGGATGCAAGGGGGACCAGAAAATGGATGAATGCGTGGTGCAGGCAGTGGTCTGGATGCAGGGCCCACTTCATAGCTCTCCCAGGAGACAGGAGTCAACAGGACTGTCCCACAGAAAGGACTGCTGGTTGCTTCTGCAGGCGCCTGCTGCCTTCTGCAGCAGGGGAGATGCTTGGCTCCCAAATCAGCCCCAGCTCCCAGGCAGCTCTCTCAGGTCTGGTGGAAGCCCTTACACCACTGTGAGCAAGCCAGGAGTAATGTGCACCCCGTGGCTGTTGCTGCAGGCAGGAAAACCACTGCTTGTCCCTGCTATGCCCCTGCCACAGAGCAGGGAGCCCTGGCTGGGACAAACCACTCTGTCCTCCCCAGTGACCTAACATTCAGTCCCTCCTCATAATGCAGTCTTCATTCAGTAACTTCCCCTGGCATCATTATGCTTCAGAGTGAACAATGAACCAAAAGGGAGCCGTTCGTCATCCTCTGCAGGCAGGGACGTGCTGCTGTGCACCTATTCAAACCTCAGCTTGGGGCTATTTCTGCCAGCAGCTGTAGGGCTCTGCTGACGTGGAAGGAGGCAGCTGCACTCCAGGGTCCTGCAGCCCACTCGTCCCTCTCAGCCAAGGTGCCAGAGGATGCTCCTGGGGGCTCCCTCTCCTCCTGCCCTTGGCACCAGCACCGGGCAGGGCACGGGCGAGCTGGGGGCAGGTGCTTGCTGCAACACACTGCCCAGGGAAGGGCTTGGAGAGAAGTTTTGGGAGCAGCCATGGGGAGGGAGCTCCCCTGTAGCACGGGGAGAAGGTGAGTGAGCCCAGGCTGGGCCAGCAGGCACAGAGGTTGCTGCAGCTTAAGCTGTGACCTGCCTATGTGGGCATGCTCCAGCTGCAGCGTGTCAATCCACCCTCCTCCTTGTCATCATCCCCTGGGGCAGCCTTTAATGGGTAGCCAGGTGAAAGTGGGTGGGAGCTAGGCCAAATAAACCCTGGATCCCATGGACAAGCAGCCTGCGTTTGGCCAGCCCCTCCCTGGCTGTGCCCTGCAGCCCCTGTGACTGGGGAGGTGAAAGACTGAAACCTCAGCTGTGTCCAGAGCTGTGCCAGCAGGCAGGGCAGTGGGTCTGACCCAGGGGATGACAACACACAAGGTCAGCAGTGGTCAGAGCAGGAGGTTTGGCTCCCATTTCCCTGCCCCCTTGGCCTCAGCCTGAGGTTTTATCCCGGGGCTCCAATCAGAAGTCTGTTTGGAGCAGGCAATGGTTTTCCCCACAGGCTGCTCCGTGCTCCAGTCACGGTTTGCTGGGCTCTGGGCAAAGAGCAGTGCTCGGGTCTCTCTGCTGTGGTCTGCTGCTGCTGGTGGTGGAGCCAGGGGAAGCGAGCGGGCACCGTGCCCAGACCTGCACCCATGGGTCCCACAGCATGCCAGGGGTGAGGAGTGCTTGTCTGAGCTCAGAGCCAGAAGGGAGCACTCAGACAAGTGCCCTGCAGGGCACGGGGAGCCCAGGGCCTCAACCCTGGGCCAGCAGGACGACGACACACCAGCACTGGTCTGCCAAGTGATGGGCTGCGACAGAGACATCCTCTTCTGAAGATCAGTGGGAAGGCCCCTGCCACGCCCCCTCACCCAGGGAGTTGCAGCTTCGATCCAGGTTCAATGAGCCTAGCAGCTAACAACCTCTTCTTAGGGAGGAGACCCTGCTGCAAAGGTCTCCAGCCCAGGAGGGGACCTGGAGGGGCTGAGATGCCAGCCCAGGAGGGGACCTGGAGGGGCTGAGATGCCAACCCAGCTGTCCCCAGCTCCAAGGAGAGGCATGCGAGGCTCTGAACCACCCTCTATCCCCCTTGGTGTCTTCTGTCTCAGCCCCATTTGTCCCCCAAAGCCCACGGGATGGAGCAGGAGCCCCCAAACACCCTCTCCAGTCCCAGGCACCAGGGCCAGCACGCAAGTGCCCGGCTGAGCTGGTGCCATACTGGGCAGTCCCATTCCCAGAGGGACCCAGCTCAGTGCCAGTCCCGTCCTGCCGTGTGCGTAGCCGTGGTTGCTTGCATGGAAATGGTGTCCATAGCAGAGCGTGCATTGCCCTGTACTTCTCTGGGTTCACCTCAAATAAAGTTGGTGATGAAATGCTCAGCTGGTCCTGCGGTGCACTGGGGTTCCCCAATTCCTGGCCAGGTGCAGGGTCCCCACCTTCAGGGACTCCAAACAGGAGGTGCCCGATTCGGGGTGCAGGGATGGGAAAGGCAGCACGATGCAGCAGCAGCAGGATGGAGCAGTGCTCGGTGGGAGCTGCCACCAACTAAATTTGGAGACTGAAAATTTATTTTTTTTTCCCCCGAAATGGGCTCTAAATTTAGCAGGCACCAGTTGCCAGCCCCTCTCCCAGCCCTGGCTCTCCAGGGGCTTTAGATCTTCTCAAGGCACCCCTGTGGCATCCCACATCTGCGCCCAGCCACCGTTGCCTCTGCTTGTGCCAGATGATAACAAGAGGCCTCAGGGTGCTACAGCAGCCCCTGGCCAGTGTGGGGCCGTACAGGCTTTGGGCTGCCAGTTGCACCCAGCTCATCCCCAGCAGCCCACCTTGCTCCCTGGCCCAGGTTTTCCCAGCCACCCACCCGTGCGTCATCTGCTAATTTTACCCGTGGTGATTTAATGCCGGATGCCTGTGTGCAGAGGGGAAGCGAGAGCACCCGTGCCTGCAGAGCCCCCTGGGAGCAGTCCCCAGGTGACAAGGACACCCTGTACCCTCTGCCCTTCCCCCCACGCGCCCCCCCAGCTCCCCAGGATCCAAGCAGAAGGCGCCTCTCCTTCCCAAGCTGAGAAGAGCATTATGTAACTGAGCACTAGCCCTTGTTTTTCCCTTCTCCAGCAATCATTTCCTAGTCTCTGCAACAATGTGAGGCCTTCACACAGTTCTTTTACCTTGTGCAATCTGCTGCATCCTCCACAAGCAGCCACTGACAGGTCTCCATGGTAGGTCTCACCACCTCCAGTTACAGAAGGGGAAACTGAGGCACGTAGCAGAGCCACGCTGGGGCAGGAGACCTGGTAGGCCCCCAGCAGCATGGTTCTGTCCTAAACTCATTCCCAGTCTTCTGAGCTATTTGCAGTCCTGCAAGGGGCTTGTGTCCGTGAACTCGGTCAGGGGGATCGACGGCTGGGGCCCCAAAACCCCTGCAAGGGGGAACTGTTTTTCCTACGGCCTCCTCCAAAGAGCCCTTCTCAAAGGCAAAGCCAGCTCCAGGCCGGACCGGCTGCCCAAGGCGAGGCTCGGGATAGCCGCGGGCGAGCTCGCAGAGACCTGCGTGCTGCTGCCTCGCTG
>NW_008607943.1:0-279 GCF_000691845.1 Merops nubicus
AGCAGGTGTGAGAAGAGGACCCCCCCGACCCTCCCGCGCCGGACAAGCAGGACCCCGGCTGCCGGGAGGGTCCCGCAGGGATCCGGGACCCCACGGCGGGGACAGTGCGAGCGCTGAGCACCGGAGCGCACACATCCCGCTCCCCCGGGCAGGTTCTGCCTTCCCAGGATCTGGTCTCTACCGGGCTGATGAGCGTTCCTTGGCTTTTAGACTTTTCGGAAGGGCACCTACAGCCTAAGGTTTTTGTTGCCGTGCGGACCCGCCATCCCTCCCGGCCCT
>NW_008607944.1:0-31267 GCF_000691845.1 Merops nubicus
GAGCCGTGATTGTAAAAGCCAAAAAAACAAAAACAAATTTAGTACAATAGTACATCTTGCTTTCAATAAGATGTTTGTTCAGAAAGCACATTAAAGACTCATTCAAAATGAAGGTGATAATGCATATGTATGGTGTCTTAATGAGAAATCACACCTTTCTTTCTTTTTTTCTTTCCCTGCTCCTTCCCTCCACCCTTTTTTCAGAAGCTGCACATTTTTTAAATGAGTTGCCTGGTCAATCAGTAAAAAGAGTACTAGATATTTGATTTTTCAGATGAAATGATTAAAAGATTCAGCAATGATTGAAGGTGTTGCTTCATTTTACTCTAAAAGCTTTTTTGGCAAGTTCCTTACCAGGGAAGTGCTTCACTGCCCAGATAAGATCCTTGCAATGATTTGTATTATCAAGTTACACTACCATACCTAACGTAATCGTATTAAGAAATGATAAATAATGAAAATCTGAAGACCAAAAGATATAGCAGAAAATCTAGCTCCTCTATAATTAAACATCTAAAATCCCTCCATATACATAACCTTGATTCTGATTGTAAGGCTACCATTTGCCATCTTCTTTATAAACTTCCTAATTAGTCTAAAAATCCTAAAGTCTAAAAAAATACAGATAAATCAAGGATTGCAAATGTGATTACAAATGTAATCACATTTATTAAATTATTTATCACACAATGATCACAAAATTACTAATCACACTAACACACATTTGTGTTATCCTTATACAGGATCACATTAGATCTTATATATTAGAAAAAAACAGCAGAGGAGAGCTCTCCTATGGCAACCCAGATTTCAGAGGAAGTCAATGATTTCTAGGCTCAAAGAGTCATCTGAGAGAGTCTAGGAAGTTATTAAACTCCAAGCAAGCTAAGAAGAGGCTTTACCCTTAACAAGTTTTCTAATGACCTGAATTTTTCTTTTTTTTTGCCTTTAAGACATATTTCTTGTACCTAACCAGTGCTTCCTAAAAATTTGCAAGCCAAAAAGCATTGCTGAGACTTAGTGAAAATAAGAAACCAAACATTAGGGCCAGGATGCTGGGGACAGACAACAGGACAGTGGGATCCTGTTCCCAGTAGGGAATATCATACAAATTCTGCACTCATCTGGTAAAACCTATGGCACGTGTCTCCACACAGCCTTCAGCATGGGCATGTTCACAGGAAATTTCGATATTAAGATAAATCTTTTCTTACTAATTACAGAGATCCTAGGCAAGTGAGGTAAGAGTGATTCAAATGCTGTAACTCCCATCTCATTTTGAGAAAGCACTAGTAAAAAACTTGCAGAAATGCCTGTTCCTGCGATACTCACAGTACACGTTTATGAATCATGAGTGATTTGACAAGCATCAAATAAATATCAGAACAACCCCTAAACTCACCCAATTTCAATAAATGTGATACATATTTCCTCTGCACCTCACCTTCCTTCCATTCCCAGTGCATACACAGATCTCTTTCCCAAGAGATGTCAAAGTGCAATCACTGACAGAGAAAAGGTGATTCAATCCCTTCCAGTGACATATGGCACACTATTTGAATTATACACAAATGAAAACTATAGGTCACAGAAGAGAAGGTGGCATGCAGCCCCTCAGAGAATTAAATATTATCTTCCTTAAAAACTTGACCATCTGCCTGTCAGTTTAGATCAATCATTTGGCATAATTGTTTTCAAATCACACAGGCTTTAGAGGTGTGAGGCCTTATCCAAAATGAATCAAAACAAATGGAAAATTTACGTCACTGAGTTTTGGATAAGAGCGCTGTGTAAAGATACAGACAGCTTTGACACTTTGCCCATGTTCAGTGTTGTTAAAACTTCCACAAAATTATAGAGTATATGGGGTTTTACTGGGAAAGGATTCCACATGTACTTCGTATCTGTGGAGATCAGTTCCCTGTACCCCAGCTCTGGAGCCAGATTTGAATTCTATCAGTATAATTTCCCACAGATGCTCTTTGCACCCAAGAGGACTATCAGAGGCACAAGCCATAAGAGAGCTGTATCCTTTCTCTTGTGATCTCAGAGAAAAAGTATTCTAGTTTGTTTTCTTCACAGTTTTTCACTCTTTCAAAAGACAAACTATGTTTACTAAACTGCCTCTCAGGAACAAACCAATATTAAAACCAAAAATTTGGCATTTCATTTTTTTTTCATCTGAGGCTTTTAAGATGCAAAATTTTACTGCTACTGTAACATCCACAATAAATTACAGTCTTGAAGAATCTTCAATCTGCAAGACACATCAAGCACAGAGAGATGCCTACTACTGCTCTACTCTTGCAGGTCACCTCTTGGATCAACTGTTGTGATTTCACACTTGTTTTATCTCAGTTATCCAGTTATGCTTTTTATCTTCCATTTCTTTGCCAAGCAACTTCTTACTACAATTTTATGCAGCCAATTTTTGAACTAAAAAAAAAATAATTAAAAAAAATATAACTCCAAAGTAATATTTCCATGTCCTTTTGTCTTTAAGTCCAGTTGATACAAAACCAGCAGTCTACACATTATCATCACAGTAAATGCTGTCCCAGAAATAGCAGGACTAAAAAAAATAATCATTTCCAGAGAATATAAAATGACACTATTGGTTGAAAGATAAGGCATATTGAAAGAATTTTTCATGTGGCATTTTAATGTGATAATTAATTCCTAAAAGTCTGAGTCTCAGTCTTCATATAAGTGGATGCTAATAGGCCATCCATAAAGACTCCCCTTGTTAAAATAAAAATGAGATATCCCTTATGTTTATACATGTGTAAGTACAATTAATATTGCAGCCCAACTGGAAACAAAATTGCTTTAGTTAACCAACCATTGCAAGGCAATCAAATGTGATATCAAATGTAATTGTAGAAGAACCATTTGGGGAATAGCAGCAATTATTTCATACAGAATTCTCCCTTCCTTCTTCCAATTCACGTACAATTTTTTTCAGGCATCTCTACACTAGAAAAATAATTGGACCATCACAAGTGTCAAAACCACCCCTTTCACTTGGCAGCACACAAGAAAATTCAAACTGACAAGGCTGTTCCATTTAGAAATATTGGTGTGTACCTTTGATTTGTAACTGCATTAATCTAAAAACCTTTAAATAGGTTTGAATTCTCCAGCTGTACATGCAGCTAGGGAATTAGGCAATGGAGTAGGAAGCAGAGAATGACTTTTCTTTATTTGTCTGAAGTGAAATGCTTTGGATTTGCTTTTATAAACTTTACAATTATTCTCTGAAGACTTCTTAGTTTTCTAACAGGTAAGTATTATTTTAGGGCTGTAGATGTAAACTGCAGTTCAGATATTTTAATTGAATTTGTGCTTAATCAAGAATATGTTGCAATCCAATATTAATTACTTGTTTTCCTTTTTTACCCAGAAGATATTCAGTATTCTTAATTATTATTCTTAATTAATATTCCTTTGAATAATTGTGCAGGTTTTATTAAACTAAATAGTCATTACCAAAATTATTTTGATATCTAATTATCAATGCAAAATACCAAAATCCATTATGATCTCTATTTCTGTCACTTAGTTAAAAACTAATGGTAAATATGTAAGTTACATGCTCTTAACTTTTTTTAGATTTTCATTTTTGCTCAAGACATTCAATATACACCTAGCAAGCTCTCATTTAATAATAAAAAGAATATATAAAGCCCTCAGTGTCAGTCAGTGCATTTAGATAGCTATGCAAGGTGACAGAAGCACAGGAGAATGAAAATACTTCAGCTAACATCAGATATTCAGTAAGTTGCTGGGTCAGAGCTTCTCAGATTCACACTCCCACATGCCTGTGCTCATAGCTGGTTGTAATGGTTTAAAACCTGCTGCCCCTGGTGGGTGGAGATCTGAAACCCTAAACCAGGTACAAGCCTGAATGAAAGGGGCGTACACCTGTCCTATTCCCACTCCCCTTTTCCTGTCTTCGGGACTTCCTGCCAAGGTCTATAAAAGGGGCCAGAAAGGCACGCCTCTGTCTCTCTCTCTCTCTTGCTCTTGCTCTCTTGCTCTTGCTCCTTTGACCTTGCACCTGGGCACACGCTGCTCTGCTGCTCCCTGTGCTACACGTGGCCGTGGCCATCTTGGAGACCTGGGCCTGATCTACAGACTCTTCCCTGCCTCCATCCACATCCAAGGATTGTGCATCCAGCTTCAATCCACCTCAATCCAGCGAGATCCTGCACCGGGGAGCCTCAGCATAGCATTTGGGTTTTGTATATTTGGAAGTTTAATCTTCCTTGCCTTGTTGTTCCTACAACCCCCCTTCCCTGTTAAAGCCCTACCCTTCTTCTTTTCTGTACCCTGTTAAACCCCTTCCCTTCTTCCTTTCTGTTCCCTGTTAAATAATATATTTCATTTTGTTAATTTTCAATTTGGTGCAAGGTTTTCATTACCCCTGCCTTCCTTATTTACCTCTCTATCTGGGAAACTGAGGGATAAGGGAGGTGGGACACAATTCTGCCTTCTAACCAGGACAGAACACTGGTTTCAGTCTTTGTAAACATAAACAGGTTATTTCAGATAAAACTAGAATAAAATTTAAAAAATCTTAAACTTTGGTAAATTATTTCACTATTTATCTTGGCAATACCATGGAGCAGATGGCGCTTTTACCTCCAGCATGGACGAAGCTTGTACAAAGGCCTTTAAACTGTTCAGCTGCAATCTGACTGTCAAGGACATTGCTGATCACAAGCTTACAAGAAGCAGAAACAGACTGATCCACTAAGTTTCTTTCTACAGTGACTCATGAAATGCTGCTGGAAAGGCTTTCCTCACCCAAAACCATATTCTGAACAAGAACTAAACCTTACACACCATGATGTAGACCATTCATAATGCTATCAGAAGTACTTTAAGAACCATCATCCCCAGAAAGTTTCCACAGAAAACAGAAAGTCTTCTATTTTCCATCACAGCCATTAGGAGAATGAATCTTCCAGTGAAAATTAAGTTTATCAGAAAGATCTGTGTGCAAACTAATTTGAGCAGGCATTTTCTAAAAAGTAGGACAGAAAAAGAGAAGGATTACTTCTGGCAAAAATGGAACAAATTAAATTATAAGAGGCTTAATACACTTATTTGAAATTTAATTGCATAACCTAATGTCAAGGTTATTATACGGTGCACACTGTTCTCATCCAAATTTAAAGTGGTAAAGCACAAGCTCAGTTTGCAGTTACTTTATTATAAATCCAACAGCTTTTATTTTATTTTATTCTGACCACTGTCTTTGCCTTAGCAACATCATTAACATAAAATCACATTTCAAAATTACTTTGAGATTTCTCTTTGGCAATGTATTCTAAGACTGAATCTTCTCTGGTACGGCTGAATTCTACTGCAAGTAAAGGCCAAAATGGAAACCAAAAATGAGACTGTGTTGCTGATGTGATGCCAGCATGCACAGTAGAAAGCAACATTATTAGAAAGGGTATGTGACTGTTTTCACACTGTTCTGCAGTGAGCCCATCAAACCTGCAGGTTTTGTTTTCTCAGAACAGAGACAGATTAGCAGAAAAGGTCGCAGTAGCACTCTCATTATTGCATCCCTATGGAATATACTTTCCCTGTTTTACCATGTATTAGAGGTGGTGCCTGTGCAGAGAGCACACTTAAAAGTGTTCAGACTATGTCCAGACACTGTCTGCACTCCTAAAAGCCAGTCACCCTTACACAAATTATTTTGCCTGACCTTATTTTTTTTTTTTTTTTTTTTTCCCTGTGTGTTTTCAGATCTCCAAGTGTCTGAGGAACACTGGATCAAAAAACACATTCTAAAAAACCACAGCTGTGTGCCACCATGATTCCAGTGGATGTGTAAACACATTCTTTGTAGGTTTGTAGCAGCATCACGTAAAAGCACCATCTGCTTTTATATCTGAAAGAACATGTAATGAAGGCATAATAAATGACTTTGACACTTAGTAGGGAAATGTAGCCTAAAATTAACAGGCTTATAATCATGCAATACCATATTAATTTGGCTTCATCAGTAATAAAGAATTAACATTGAGCATTTTAAAACCACCTCACTTTTTTCTTTTTTCCCAGTAAAGTCGGAAATTATTAAAGAAGATAGTTTAGTGTTTGACCATGTTAGAAATTCTTTCAGTAGTACTAGAACATCAAAGAGATGCAGTTATTAAAGTATGGAAAAGGATTCTAAAAAATAGTCTATGATTCCCATATAGACAGTCATGCAGGTAACCAAATCCTTCTGTATTAAGCTTTTTACTGCCTTTTTTCCACCACATAAACAAAAAAACAAGCTTGTAAGAATCTTTTCTATAATACTCTGTTTCAGTGCTTGGAGTACCACACTTTTAACTAATAGTGATCATTCAGATGTCTTCTCTGTAATCATTTCACATATGTCACAACAAACAGATGTCTTGTGTACATCCCAAAGCTACTTCCCCTGGTCTGCAAAGCTCCCTATCAACTTCTGAAGTGAAAAGTCCACTTTATTCTCTAGACACCCAAACTGGGGCTCTGTTTACTGAATAAAATAAAATGCCAACTCATAGTCAATGGCTGCTTCTTTGGTGAATATCTAAACAATGTGTTTGTAAGAATATAGTTCACATTTCAAAGAGGAAAAATCTGAGAAAGTTAGAAAGAGAAAAACTGAAACTTACTCCAAACTCATCCCTCCACTGATGTGATGCTTGGTACTTCTCTGCTTCTTTAGCGAGTCGCTGAAGACCAAAGAGAAAGAGAGAGAGAGAGAACATACATTTCAGTCTTTACAAATTCTTCACATAGCAAAATCTTTCTTTTTCGTTTCTTCATATACACATTTTCTCTACATAATTTGGTATATATCTATAGGGTTTTTGCACTTAAAATTATCTACAGTTGACTAAAAATGCACCATCTCATTTCAAACATGCTTTTCCTGTATTATTTGCTTAAGTACTGTAACCATGCATTAGAAAACTTAACCATCCTTCCAATGTAATTTTAAAAGTTCTAGTTAAGTTTAAAATCCATCAATATCATTCTGAAAATACTTTCTCCTTACACACACCACCTTGCCTTATATGTATTAATTTAATCTATCATCCAGTGACAAGTATTTAGCATCATCTTAAAACACTATACTATGGACATTTACTTCTCCATTAGATTATTTAGCTTCAATTATAGAAAGTACTGACATCTCCTATGATTATTAAGGACCCATATAAACTCATTAATTTGGACTAGCTGTAGCCTGGTTCCATGGACTGCATACACATTAGCAGTTGAAGGGCAACAGGCATGCTGCTAGAGGAAATTTTTCCTATTTTAATTAATCTGAACAAAGTCCAGTTTGTCCACTTAGCTCCATGGGAAGCAAAGCACAGTGCACAGGAAGGTCAGATGATGCTTTCAAATCAATCTCATGTACAAATACATCCATTGGGTTGGTGACATGACCTTCCTCATACAAAGTTAGAAGTCTTTGGAAAAAAAAAAAAACCTTGTTTGTACATGCTTATGAGAAGTTTACTACAATTTTTGCATATAAAATTTGCCAAGAGGTAATGTGTGTTCTCTAGCTGAGCTGCACACAGCAATACTCAGTGCTGGCAGCCCTAGAGGCAAGCACCCATCCTGAGAGCAAGCAAGTTCACTCCACAGAAACAGCTACCTTATGTCAATGTTGTTCATGTTGACTCAGCCACCCATTGTTGAATAACTTTAAGAACTAAATTATTTTATAGCCCAATAAAAAATTTAGCAACTTCTTCTGGGGACTCATGGTCCCTTTCTAACAGAAATGGCCTGGCTATATGCACCAGAGAACTAGGGATGAAAACGCCTTACTGTGTAACAGTATGTGCAAAGTAAGCCTGGTGATTATTTCAATGTTCAGAGCAATCCCTATGCAAGATGAACTAATGGTCTAAGTCACATTTTCATCTGAATAAACTGTCAGTTCTTGCTAACAACCAAAAAGAGTATGACCAGGAGGTTCACATAAGCTGGAATCGCAGAGATGCTGCTGTCAGAACCTCACCTCAGGCCTCTCCAGGATAACCACTGCTATGGTATTTGATCCCATGAGAGCAGATAACAACTATTCCCCAACTAACAGCTATCAGGATGATAAATTTCACAAAGCAAAACTTCAGAACTTTTCCTTTCTTTTACAAAAACCCCTAACAAGAATCCCTAACAAACCTGCGAGTTCTGCTGCCAGAAAACACACAGCCCCATTAATTCATGTTATTGCCAATTCAAATGACTCTTAGCTACTAGCACCCTACAGGTATTGTCAACTGGACCAGTTGGTCTGGTACCATCTCGTAGCCATAAACTGGTATACTGGTACCATCCAGAGTAGCCAAGTACCACATTTACAAAAGAACAACTATGATATAATTTGATGCATCACACTGGGAAAAAGCACAGTATGACTCTCCCTTGACCGCTCCAGACAAACACCTCAGATACCCACAGCAGTTTCAGTTTTCTGGTAATATACTGGAACAATTCTGTCCAACCTAATTCTTCATCCAGTATAGCCAGTTCTGCATATCAATCCTCTGATGAGTTTAAGCTGATTGTCATGTTTTATCAGGCTGTAGCAAAGCAAGATAAAACACTTACTACATATGTAAATAGCTGTAGTTAACACGGCCCTCAGATTTCCCCAACAGTCTATTTCAGTGCCTTAAGGTACCCAGAGAATTTCAATTGTTTTCCACAAAAGACAGTAGAATCCAAATGCACAAATGGATAGATGGATTGTGAAGAGAAATATACCACAAGCATTAACAGTACTAGGAATTTTGCATAGAAAGAACTGCAGCCACACTTGTGATTCCTCAGCTCCATGAAAAGGTCATCAATTCCTCAGTCAATTTGCACTATAAAGTAAAAAATTTAGAAGGAAATAAAAAATTTAGTTGCTTGGGTTTTGTTTGTTTGTTTTTCTCAAATGGAGAAAAAAGGAATATTTGCCCTCAAAAAGGTATTGTATGCTTATTCTCCTTGAAAAACTTTTCACTAAGATTTAAATTAGAACTCATCCTAACTGTCTAAGTAACCTGCTAAAACAACACTACACACGATTTCTACAGTTTTTAAACCTTAAAATAACTTCCGAAATGAGAAGTTGCCACTTAGGTTGTATACAGTGCTCTGTCAAGAGGTAATCAAGCTCATACATAAAGCACAAGCAACTGAGGGACAGAGATCTGCTCAAGAGAGTCCAGCGAAGGGCTACGAGGGTGACTGGGGCACTGGAACACCTGCTGTATGAGGAGAGGCTGAGAGACCTGGGGCTGTTCAGTCTGGAGAAGAGAAGACTTATGGGGAATCTAATTAATGTGTATAAATAGATGAGGGCTGGGTGTCAAGAGGAAAAGGCAACCTGTTCTCACTTATGCCCTGCAACAGGACAAGGGACAATGGTCACAAGCTGGAGCACAGGAAGTTCCACCTCACCATGAGGAAGAACTTCTTTATTGGCAGGGGTCCAGAGCACTAGATCAGGCTCCGCAGTGAGGGTGTGGAGTCTCCTTCCTTGGAGATTTTTAAGACCCATCTGGATGTGTTCCTGTGTGACCTGCCCTAGACTAGATGGTCCTGCTCTGGCAGGGGGGTTGGACTCAATGATCTCTGGAGGTCCCTTCCAACCCCCAACATTCTGTGATTCTGTGAGCTGGTTAAGGAGAAACAATAACGAACAATGAGAAAATGGCTGTTCCTTGACTCTAAAAAAACAAAAAACCCAACACCCTACTGGAAGTACACTTGACTAGGAGCCAGGCTGATGGATACTGGCTCTAATAACAAGCTGAGACACTTTTTTGATGTCTTCTACACTTCTTAACTAAATAATTTGTGTTTTGTATAACTAGTGCATAACTTCAAATTAATTAATGTGCCAGTTATTAGATCAGTTTTCCAACTTTTATCAAAAGGCTTAGATGGAATGTGTATTTAGAATGTATTTCCTAGTATCCTTGTCAGAGAATTCAAGTCTAGCCAACTTGAAATCAGTCCAATGTTGTTTTCCCTGAAACAGATTGTCTTTTCCATCAACAATTCCTAGAAATGCTACACATTTTTTTTTTTAGTAGTCAGTAGAGTGGTTCTCCTCCTAGCCAGGTCTAGAAAGAATCTCCAAGTTGAGTGGTCAAAAGAATCAGTTATTTGATCTCTCAGAAGGGGGATAAATATTTTATCTTCTACTTTTATTACTTCAACAGAACAATCCTGCAACTCTACAGCTATGCAAATCTATACAAAATCACTTCCCAAAGACCAGTCTACCACAGTACTCTGATCACCCACCTCACCTCCAGCAGAAGACTCTTTATCAGTGTGTATGTGCAGGCTATCACAAGGACACAGATCACACGAGGACTTAATTTTCAAGAATTGGATGTTTTAGAGTATACGGGTTGATTGACACGACGTCTGTGCGTGCAGAAAAACAGCATCATTCCCTGCTGTGCAACTCCTTATACTTTTATGAAAGATAAGGGAAGAGTATTATATTTAAAAAATAAATGTAATGAGGTTCTCAAAAGATTTCCATTTCTATGCAAGCAGAATCTTGCTGCTACAAACAAAGGGAGTCTAATAACTGAGATATCCACCATTCCACAGAGAGAGCTTTGTTAAGAGCCAGTGTAAGAAGTCAAGACTCTTGGGTCAAACCTAGACAGATTGTGAAGCAAACTCAAGTTACCTATGCCCTTTATTGTGACACAAGGAGAGACTAATTTTTCACCCCTCTCAAAGAAATCATCCCAGCTTCCTTTTGAGGTATGCAAATGTCAGGTCTTGCCTTCCCTGTTTGATGGAAGAGTCTCTGGAGAACATCAGCAGAGGGGGAACACAACAGCAGGCTGACACCTGACACTTCCATTTTTCCCTCTCATTACAGCCAGGGTTTAATAAGGTAACACCTTCTTTAATAGCATGACCCGCTGCAGTTCCCTGCAGGTTTCCCTAGTGAATACTAAAATGTTGAGATTCATATTCTTACATTGAAGAAAATAAGCAGAAATAGTTCTAAAACAAATATGCAAAACAATATTTCTGCATATTAGGTTTTAATAAGTTCTTATTCCGTGCCTCTGTATGCATGCTGTGAAGATGAAAGCTGTGAGAAGTTTTCAGGCCTTGAACATAACTCTATTTAACATCATCTTAGATAGATGATTTAACATCATTTTTAGATAGAGAGGATGAAAAACCAAACACCACTAAAAAGGGGCAAAGGAAAAAAACTACTGTGTAACAGAAATAATCTGGCTGACTTCAAGGCATTTAAAAAAACTCAACTTTGTACAGTCTGCTAGAGAACAAGGATTCTCAGATTATGACAATGAAACTCAAATCACTGGGAAGCAATACATAAATTGAGAAAGCATGACCAGGAAGAGAGGGCTGCAAAAGCTAACAAAATGCTTTAGCATCCATTGCTGTGCTCTTGAAGGATGCCCAGCAGCAATGAGATGGTGCTTCTAAGTAGAAGATCAAAAGGGCTGTTGCCAGATTTAGCCAGTGTGATTGACAAGTACCTAATGTCAAATGTAAGGTGCTTAAAAAGAGATTTTTTTAATATATCTTCCTAGATGAAACAATTATTTCTACCTCTTTTATCTTTTTATTTCCTTTGGGGGTTTTTTGTTTGTTTTTTCCTGAATGAGATCTGCTTTCTTCCTTGTTATTTTTCAAATATTGTGCAGGGTGCATTCTTTTCAGGAATTTTCAGAACACTTTTCTCATCAGTAAAAGAAAAATTATTCCTTGAAAGACAGCTACTTTCACTATCCACGAATAAGTTTTTTAATCAAACTTTGACAGAAGTCAAGAGTTACCTTCCACTAGCTTTTCTTAAATCTTTCAAAGAGAAATGTTACCTTTAACACAAAACAGCTATTGTGAATGACAGATAAGATGCAAGCGTTATTTATTCCATCAGTTTATGAACTTTTCTTCAACTTTTAAACAGATTACAAAAGATTACACACACACACAAGAAACCCAACAACCAAAAAGACCTGAAGCCCAGCTGCCTGTCAATCTCAAAACTGTCCATTTTTGAAGGTCTTGTCCCCAGGTTCCAAGTGCACGCTACTATCTTTGAAAGGCAGCCTTTGACGTAGCACAGACTGCAACAAGACCTGAAGAATCGTTATCTGATCTGTAAAGATCAACTCCCTAGAAGGCCTATTCATCTTCCAGCCTTCATTTTGGTGTGCATATGCCATATCTTTATCTCCTTCTAGCCAGCACAGAATTCTGTCAGCTAATGGCCTAATTAAAATTAGTGCCAGTACAATTTTTTTTTGTGCTGCTCACTCTCCTTTAAGTATTTTATCTTGAAAACAATACTTGACTACACCTTCATATATTAAACTCTTATAAAATATGTAAGCTCAGAGTTATTAGATGGCAATAGCATCATAAAGCTTTCTAAAACACTAAATTAATGGGGCTTTTAGGTTTTTTTAAGAAAATCAATACCCAGGGGGAATATATCAAGCTGAAAAAGAACAATATAGAAACACACAATGAACTTCAAATCCTGATTTTAAAATATTCAGTCCTATTCTTGCATGAACAGTGTGAAAGTCACACGGAGTATGTGTAAAAGCAGTTTCAAACATGGGTTTCATATTGGTATTTGAAATACAAATATTGTTCTTCTGTAGATAACTATGAACTGCACAAAAATTATAAGAGAGAAATATGAGGAAGAGATTTTTGTAAGACTGGGATAATGTGTCTGAAGTGCCAGTGGAAGCGTGATACTGCTATTTAAGTACAGATTTAATACAGATAGAATTTTAAAAACTGCATTTTCACCTTAGTAACCTGTTACTTTTGTATTAAACCAAATTAAAACTATTTTCTTCCACCTTGATTCTACTGTATTTACTTACGTGCAGTATGTTATATTTTTGTAGTAATTCTTGGTAATGGATTAGCCAAATACCCAAAAGGCCTTAATAAAGATTGATTAACTTTTTATATGTAACTCTTATGAATGTATTTGCTATATGGCCTTTCTCACAAGTGGGTTTTCATAATAATTATCAGCACAAAAACTAATATAGATTTGATGAAGCTGTGGCATACTAAGTTTGATAAGATGGGGCAACAATCTAAAACAATGCCTTAGATTGAGCCAAACACATACCTAATTCTGGAGATTCAAATTGTAACCACAAGGTTTAAGACCTCCTTTTCCAAGTGATTTTTTTTTTTGCTTTTAAAAACATTTTGATCACTAACTCTGTAGCTCAAGTTTTCATGACAATTCCTATTTCCCTACCTCAAATAAGAACATCTATCCTACGCATTGCTGTATTCCACTATGTAAACATCATAATCCTCAGTATAAATGTAAACAGAATTTTAATAATTACACAGATTTGTTAAGATTTTTTCTTTTTTTTTTTATGGTGACCAGCAGTAGGTTTTTGTTCTGTGCTGAACTGCAGCACAGTTTTATTTCATGTATTTACATTGTCGAGTCACAGCCTCGCTCCTACTCTGTCATCTGCTGTGCCACATGATGTCAGTCTGATCTGTGGTCTGTTAATGCGGCTATCAGAAGCATGTAAGGTCATGGATAAAGAGTATCTTTATAATTGATCTCCTATATTCAACACAGACCTTGTATGATATATTCCCCAGCTACTCTCTCAAGCCAATTTCACTTTTGTCATCTGAGGCAGCAGATGAGTCATATTCATAATGAAAATTGGTATGTTAGAGGTCTGCTGACATCATGATTTATCAAAGCGTTCTTCATATAAATCACAGGCATAAATTTATACATAATCTAACATAATCAGAAATTCACATAATTTTTGAAAAAGTTGATGTTGATACTCTGGATCACAACTCAAAATAATTCCTCAAACTTGTCTTCCAGTATTAAACATTACCAACATCCTACATTGCTAGATTTTTTTTTTTTTTCCTAAATGAGATGTAGATCACAAAACTCAGCCTTAATTGAACAATAACCAGAAAATTAATGTACATATTTTGTGTGCTTGCCTAATATGTTTCAAGCCATTTCTGCTTTATTCACATAAACAGTATTCTACTTTAGACCTTCTTTATCAGTTTTACTAACAAGATAACCTCATATTCAACACAAGGCTGTCATACTGGTTAAAAAGAAATCTAATGAAAAAAAAATATATTATCATCTTCTATATATTTAGAATACCGGGCTTTAAAGGATTTCTGTATTTGGTAACAACTGTAGTGAAATTCATTCTTTATGATTCAAGACAATCTTTATTCGTATTGTTTAATGAAATGAGTGAAGGAAGCATCAGGCTGACTCTCCACAGAGAAATTTTACCCTTCCACTGCTTTTCCAATTCCAAAGCAGACGACTTAAAATAGATGAAAGCACTGGTCTAAATAACTTAAGAAATCAATGGAAAGTCAAATTTGAATTAAAGTATTTCAGATTACAATACTGCAGTTGAAGTTAATGCTTTCTGACGTGAATAACTATAATAATTTCAACAGAGAAAACTGAAATAGGATGACCCTATATGAATACATTATACATGGCTTTTGACATCTACAATGCTGTGTGCTATCACCCGTCTCTGCCAAAATTGTCATATAAGAGAAGTTAAGAAGGATAAAACCAAAAGACCATTTGGCACAGTAACAATTCTCCACTACATAAAAGCATCCCTTCTCTAAAACATGAACTAGAAAAAAATTTTCTGTCTTATTTCTTCCTTTCTTTTATTGTGTGGGTTTAATAATTTAGCTAATGGTAGCAAATTATCAGAGAATGCAGAAGTGACATAGTGCCAGTACTAATTCTACTGCTAAAGGAGTGCTGAAAGACTCTTTTAAATATTTATATTATATTATATTATTTCAGGACTCAGTTAAATTTCAGTAAAAATTTAGAATTCTTCAGAAATAGTCAAATGTACAGTTAATATCAAACAATCTTTGGTTATGTCCTGAAAACAAATTACAGAACAGCTGGAACTATATACCCCACTGATAAGCATCACTGGAGAATAAATAAATAAACTAACTAAACCCCATACATTTCAACTTCCAGAAAAGCAGTATAGCTGGTTATGCACCTGGGTGACTGTACAGCCTGTGGAAGTTACAGGGGTAATGCCGTCAAGTGCCAGCCAGTAGCTGTCTGAAAACTTCATGGTTTCCACCTCAGCTTGGTCTCTGATGTTCATAATCATAAATAGTAAAACCATTGGTATCAGATGAAAAGAAATTTTATATGAGAAGTCAATGGGGCAAGTTAAAACCAGGGGCAAAAAGCATTGCTGTAGGGCACCTTTCTGAGCAGCAGAGAATAAGACAAATCAAATAGAGCCACAATGAAGAACAGAAGCAACACAAAATTGCCTTCAATGACTGAACCACTGAGTCCAGACCATACGGTATGAAATATGGTTTGTATGAAATAGACTACAAACTTAATATGCTGCAGAGTGAGTGTACAAAATAATTGTGTCCAACTATTAATAAACAGCAACAAGGAATGTAGGAAATTCTCATCAGAAGGTAGAGAAGCAGCACTTTGTTAAATTCTACATTTTCCACCTTTATGGGGAGAGGAAGGGAGGAAGAAGATTCAGTTCCCAAGTCTGAGTATATTTCTAGGATGCATGCAATCAAGAGAATTCAGAAGCTGGGCAATATTATTCCCTGATACTGCCAAAAATGTTTCAGTAGACAAGAGAGTAAGATAGAGGGAATGGCAGTTAGAGGCATGAAGAAAAACGATCACAAAAGAAGAATACGAAATATCTCTTAAATGCATCTTGACATCTTGCAGCGAAATTTTGCCGGAGTGGTGTCTAAAACCAGCAAAAGACCACTTCTTTTAACATGTAATTTATCCTTCTCATTTGCAGAGGTTTCAAGCCCTTAGAGCTTATTACATTTTCCCTCTAATAATTCATATGCCTTAAATGCAAGTCACATTAGTGTTATATTTTTAAAAGGCTCAAAGTGAAGGACACATGCTGAAACCATTAGACTGAAATTGCCAACTGCTCCAAGAAATCACAACTTGAATAACACCACCAGCTCCAGCTCTCTGCCTGCCTTAGGAAACTCTTTTAAGCTTCACAGCTGAGATAGTAACTTTACAGGCATGATTAGAAGATGACACATATATTGAGTAGGCATGCCTTGTTATACTGCTTCTTCAACTGCAGGGTATGTCTTGGTTTTAGCAACCCAGGGAGAAATCAGGACTACATAAATTTATTGTAGAAACATGAAAATTAACCAGCTCTGAAACAAGTGTTCTAAAATGTCAGTGTAATTTGCCTCTAACTTAAAAGAAATTAACTTCGATGCAGTTCAGCTTGCTTCACAGCTCCTTTAATATATCCTCATTCAGTATCCAGTTAAAAAAAAAAAAAAAAAAATCACAAAATACAACCATGAACTTCTTAAAACTTACATGAGTTAGCAGTCTCATTAAAATCTGACAAGACTGCAAATAGGAAGAAACAACTGAAATACACATGCAACTGCCTTATTTCAAAGGGCAAAGTAGGAAGAAGAACCAATCAAGTAAATACCTCCTTACTAAGGACAAGGAGAAGAAAACATTGACACAGGCTTGCATCACTAATGCAAGAAAAATACTAAGGAGGTCAGTTATCTCTAAACAAACAAGGGAAGCAACAGGAGTTGCATTTTGCCTTCTATAATCAAATTACACATTTAACAGAATGTTACAGTTTTATAAAAGTTCCATAATGATATATTGAGTTATATCAGTATACATTTGACATAACCTGGTAACAATATTCAATAGATTTGGATATATTGAATATTCAACTTAAAGTTCACAGTATTTTCATTGGTTTAAAATTACAGTATTCTGTTAGTTAATGTAATGCAGAGAAGTGGAGTATAACTAGGTACGAAATACTACATTTAAAGAAGCGTAGTGAGTTCTGCATTTATTCACACTTTGTATGATAAAAAAGACATTCAGAAGTAATGCTGTAATAATCCTGCAAGAAGATCAGAAAGGTGGCAATTAAATATCTCTGCTGAATAGACAGTCAAATGTCTCTTTTGCAACATCATCAGAAACAGCTTTAACCTCTCTCAGAATTGCATAGATATTTATATAAATAAAAGCAATATCCAGAATTTCAAGAAATAACGAGAGCAAACAGAGCTCATTCCCATCTCTTCCTCTCCACAGTAAGACTAAATTGTTTAGTTTCATTAAGAAGCATTCATAACCTAAGCCAGCACTATAAAGTCCAAAGTAGTTAATGATTTATAATAAAACTGAGATAGCACTGAAGTCTGCAGTAGCATTTCCAGAAATGGGCCTATTAAGCATGCAAATTTATTCATAATAAAAATCAGAGCTTGAATAGAAGAATGTAATGTGAAGTTAAAAAAAAAGAGAAAAAACCAAACATGCACACAAACAAGTAATAAACACAATCACAACTCAGCATCTTCACCTAGGTTCTCAGATGTATAAAATATAATCATAAAAGTCTGTTAAAAAATGAATCCACTTCTTATTATTTTCTTTTAAAATGAAACAAACAGCAAAACAACATAGCTGAATAACAAATGTGGCTTTAACAAGGCAAGATAGGGTACTAACAGCTTTGCATGTGAAGGAAAAAGCGGAGCAGGTGGTAGGCTAGAGCTGCTGAATAATCAACTTGATCTCATCAACAGTCAGTGGGGGAGAGCCAAGGAAACGTGTTAGTGTTGGCACCAGCAGAAACCCATGATACATTAATAGTGCACGTTACTTGCAGGCAACATTTCTCCAACAGAAGTAATTCTAGTCAAAAGAAATAAAAAATGTTTAAATCAGAGTCCTGCAGAAAACTGAGTACAAAGGAAAATGACCTTCTACTGCCAAACCTCAACAATGTTTTTTGTTTTCCCAGCCGTAATATGTCAACCACGACAGCCATGCTGGAAACACACCAGCACCTCCACTGCTCCATACCTGGGGCTTTGCACTGGGGTAACAAGATACCCAAAGCTCCTTCATTTCTTTCTTATTAATAGAGCATAATTAGCATGCTTCTTCTAAACCTTTCCAAGTATCTTTTAAAATACGTGTTGCATTTCCAACCTCCTCCCTTTAACGGACAGGTTCAAGTTTTACCTTTCGAGTGTAGACATGGGATGATTTTAAAAATAATTCACATCCTTCATCAGTAACTCTCTTGTAAAGTACTACATGAGATTTACTATTTTCTTACTCTCCAACAGAAACCTCTTCTACATTCTAACATAAAAACACTTTAAAAGTATATAAAAACTATAAGAGTTGAATGCCAAAAATGGTGGGGTTTATGTTTCTTCAGTCCACTTAGCCTATGCGGTACCTTCTGATATCCTTTCAACAGGGAACAAAATCAGCATTTCCATGGTTCAAATCAGTTCACACTCAGGTACACCTTCACTTCCCTGCTCTCAAACACAAGTTTTAACCTAATATAGCTGCACAGTTATAAAGCAACAGTTGCTGCATCTATGACACAGAACATTCTTAGCCAAGGTGATAATTTCCCATCAAGGCACAGGTCCACCAAAGGTAGGTAAGTCTTAATTGTATACCCATAGGCATTGCCATTAAAAGGGCCATAGTAATATATTAAACATTTCAGCAAATGCTTAAGTAATTCAAGGTCAACAAGTTCCAGAAGAATTGTTCTTTTAGAATGAAAACCTGACCCTGGTAAAGTTCATGTAAGGACTACTACTGTCTTCACTGAGATTTCATTCCTATTGCCTCAAGCCCTGTGTATGAGAGATTATTCACAACCCGAGATATTCTTCCAGATTCAGTGTTAACCAGTAGCCATGCATTGTTTTGGTCATTTTTTCTCCTCAGTATCTTCTCATGTCACACACTGGATGATGCATCACCTTTTTCTTCTAAGCAGTAGAGTGCATTTCTGGGTATTCTTGTGATTATAAAGAAAATCCAACCTGGTTCAGGTATACCATTAACATCTTAAAGTAAGAGAGCTGGTTGACATTTCTGCAGTATAAGATCTTAGAAATTGAGTTATATGTGAAAAAATAGTACATTTTATCTTAAAACCTACCATTTAAAAACTAATGCTGTATATTGTCATGGCTAGAGAAGTATTTAAAATCTTTTCACAACCACTGTGAAGTTAATATTGTTCACAGTAGTTAACATATAAAGGAAAGTAAAGGAAAAAGGTGAAATGATTTGGCCAAGGTCAAACAAAATATTAGTGTCAGCTGCTAGTAACACTTAAGTACACAAGATCTATCCTCTAGGTAAAACCACTGTGTTTTCCTTTTAGTGATTTTTCTCCTATTTATGACTCTATATGTGATCTATAGGTGGGCTAGAAATGTACTTGATTGACTGTGCTAGAGAGTAATGTGTATATTTGAAATGACATTCAAATTATCATTTCCTTCCAGTTTCTCAAAAAAAAAAAAAAAAAAAAAAAAATTAAGAGATATTTCTAGTGTTACCCTCCCAGGTGATGCATTTGAGAACTACTACAAGCAGTTTGAGTTTAGCCATGATGACTTCCATGGAAAGGTGTTTAATTAGGATGTCTCACACTTTTTTGTGTATGAAAATCTAATTGCCACCTTCTAGCTCAAAGAACACAATCAAGAAGCATTATTCCATCTCAAAATTGCTTAAGCATCTCCCTCATGTCACATCCACATCTGGTGCTACTTATTTTATTTTTTTTTCGGTCTTGTATGCTTCTTTACTGTAAAGGAAATATATTGAACCATACCAACAAATTTAGCACCTTCCAAAAAGTGTGTTCTCTTTCATTCCATTTAGAGCTACTTACTGAAAATCACCATCAGAATCAAACTGGAGATAGCAAAAAGAAATAAAAAAAAAAAAAAAAAATTACTATAATAAAAAATAGACAGCTAGGTCAATAATGTCATAGGACATGTATTAAGCAAAATATGCAGTACCTTGCCAGACAGGATTTTTGATGCAGCTAACTCAGTAAGGTGCAGTTAGCTGCAGTTGACCTGAATTGCACTTAAACCTCATAGATCCTGAAATGTTGAACCTCAACTACCAGAGCTAGAAAGCGACTCTTAAATCTAAGGACAAAAGCATCTTATTCTCCTGCATGAAACCAGCCTCTAGATTTAGATGTGTATACTGCATTAGTGCAGACTGAAAATGCAGGTTCATCTTCATGTTGCATCACATAATGACTTTTGATGCGTCATAGGTTAGTATTCCCACAAATGGCAATAAAACACATTCACTTGCATAGAGAATAAAAGCTGCGAGCAAATAAACCCCAACCTTAAAGCCTTATTTAATTAAATCACAGCTAAGTTTGACTATATATTGATATCTTCATCCATGTCCAATGGTCAGATGGCTTTAACTAACTTGAACCTAGGGTATAAGGAACTGTGAACAGAGAAAATCACCCACAGTGCAGCAACATGAAGTCTCAGACAAAAAGCAAGAGCAGGGATCCCTTTCACCATGCTACCTTTTGATAGTATCACTACTTGAATTTCTTGTTTATGTACCCTGACATTCCTTGACAGTTACAAAATTAAGTTGTATTAAAGAGGAGATAAAAATAAGGAAAATTAACTTTAGTAGTAAAACCTTTGCAAAGTCAGACTTTTACCACAAGTCTCACGATACCTTTCTCCAAGCCTCAGATCTGGGACTTTGGTTTGTTATTCTTATCTGTTTAAATTCATGTCTATCTTACCTTCACACTCCACAGTGAAGGGAAAAAAAAAAAAACAAAAATAATCTCAAGCCCTCAGATATATAACCTGGATAATACGGTGAGGAACAAACCTCACAACATAAAACTACAAACAAAAACAATACCCCACAAAACTAACCAAAATGGTTGCTCACATAAGCATTCAGTTACTGGAAAGATCACAGCTTTGATTATCAGTTTAACTAGAAACAAAGGAAAAAATGTCACCCATGTTCTGTGTGGGGTCTTTATAAAACTGCTGCAGAAGAGAGATTTATTTACACACTCCATGCTTGAGTTTTACAGCTACTGTATACTCAATAACTGTGGAATGTAACACTATATTATACTACACATGTCCAACTGAGTTTGCAGAAAACATCCTTATTTTGTATTTACATAATAAAGTAAGAAGTGTATCATAAAACATATGCTCACTTCCTGCAATGTATATCTGAAGTACACAGCTCTTCTCAGTGCTTCCTCAAGGAAAAAATATGCAATAACTAATGAAAAAAAGTCAACATTTGTCATAGAAATAGTTTTAACATATTATGATTTTGGGGTAGAGCATATAATCCAGACAGATACCTTCTTTACAGTAGCATAATAGGGTTTGATGTTTGTATTTTTTTTTCCAGTGAATTGTTCAGCTGACTAACTAGTTTATTAGTCTGAAGCATTTTTTATTTCTGTGGTTTCAGCTACACAAATACATAAAGGAAAAGAAAAAAAAAAAAAAGATAAGAAAAATTTCCATATTAAAACTGACAAATTTAAAAAGAAAAAAACACACACATACAAAGAACCTACAGAAACAACAACAAAAAAAAAAAACCTGCACCTTACTAAAGGAAATTTGTAGACTGCTTAAACTGATCCTTTGGATTTCTGAGACCTGACTACCTTCAAAAGTCCATGATATTCTAATAGTGATATTTTTTTTTTCTCTGAATCAAGTCATTCTCTTTTGTGGCTTTCTTGCATATATAATTTTGTCCATAGCCTGTAGTGTACTATTACCACGTACAGATAGATATGCACATATACATGTACATTTCCCTGCACACAGAGCAACGGTTGGACTACTCCAAGGTGAGCTGACTGCAGTCATTATAGCTAAGGATGTCAAAATGGTATTATGACTTATTACAGTTACATCAAAAAACAAAAAAACACCTTCTGACACCTGGATTTGAAAATTCCTTTACACTTTGAGCAATGTGAAATATGAGACATCATATGAGAAAGCTGAGAAAACAGTCTTAGTATTGCATGCAAATTTCTTCCCAAGGCCTTCCTTACCTCTGCTATGATTTGCATCAGTGTTTCTCAGATACAGTCATGACTAAATCTGGATATTTTTGTCAAATATAAGCAAAGATAGTTCAGTCATTTTTTTAAAGTAGAACATAAAAGAAAGAAACACTTTCCTCCCACTCTGGGCAATAGCTTGCAATGTTAGCAAGAGAAGGCTTCCTAACCATTCCAGTCAATCTAGAAGAGTGAGTATTTCCCAACAGGGATTTTGCTTCACAGTATTTATATAAAATGAAAAACTTGATAATCTGAACAGTTTCCCAGCTTGATATAACAATTTCACAATAATTACGTTTATTTCAGTGGAAGGACTTCTTTTCTGCTAATCATTTCACGTGTTCCATGTGCAATCAGAAAGGAATTTACACTGGATAAATATGTATGCCCTTGGTTTTACATACAAGGAGCTATTTATGCTTTTCTGAAGCAATAATATTTGCAGAGATTTAAGAGCTGAATCTTTAATATACGCCTGAACCTTCAACACATATGTTAGTACTACCCTCCCCATTTTAGCATAAATCTAGTCAAAAAGTCTCAGGAAGAAAACATGTTCCAATTTGGAATAGGAGGTTATGTTTGCTAATAATACTTGAAATGTTTATTTTTCAAAGATGTTGTTTCTAGGTATAGCACATTTGACAATGTCACAGAAATACTGTTCTTTCTTATTTTTTAACAATCAAGTTGTCAGATTTGTTTTAAATGTTGTTGAATCCACAATATTGTACCAAAATCTGCTCAGCAGAAGTAGCTTATTAAACAGATTTATGTTTGCTTTGGTTCTGTTGTTGTTATTGTCTTATTGTTATTTGTTTTGTATTTTAATTTATGGAAATAGCACTGATCAGATGATACCATGAACCCTAAGCAAATGATGTTACTGGTGCAAAACCTAGGTAGTCTGGGGAGGGATGGAAGGTAGCTCTGAGAAGGTGCAACACAAAATAGCCACTTGTCCTAAAGATCCAGGTAAATTCCAAAAATTAGTGGATTTAGAACTGTACTCCAGCTATAGACAATTTATTTCTGGTCCAAATATATTCGTTTCCAAAAACTTGGCCTAGGCAGAATACCTATGTTTTTAACCAGGGACGTAACCATTTCCTGCTGCCTTAAAATAGCTAGATGGGCCCAGATCCACTGTCCTCTGAAACACGAATCTTAAATTTAGGAGCCCAGTCGGGGGAAGCCTGTGTCAGAAGAGAAGCAAGAAGGTTATCCTCTGCAGAACCATTAAAATTAATTGCTGTGCATTATAGGCTTACAACATTGGCTTCTTTCTTGCATAAGACAAATCAGCCAAATTCATGGCCAGAAAATAAAGATGATATTATTAAATAGGGTAATTGTACAGATCTTCAGTACAAAACACTGAATTAGTCTTTTAGGGGTAAGTCCACATCATCTAGAAACTTACTGTAAAAGACAAGGTATATGGAGACTTAAGTACAATCTCAGCTACACTACTAGCATTCAGTTTTACTCCTTTATCAACTAACCTCCTACACTCATTCATATGCTGCATTTAAAACTCTATCATCCCTAGGCATATAAGGATTTAATGTTTGTCACAAAGACTCAGCAGACTGAAGTGTTCATGTGTATATGTTGCCGTTTCCACCTCAGACAATGTATGTATGCTAATATATCTGGCTCTGAGAGCTTAACAGCTCCCAACAGTGCCCTGATTCTGTACTTAAACAGCTTTGTGAAACCTACTAGTACAGTTGCCTTGCAAACAAGTACTTTCATGCATATTAAAAATACTCCTTACTAATGTGTGTTAACCAAGCTGTTCTCTACTGTAAAGAAACCTGTTATTTGTCACTACAGCATTTGTGCTCAGTCTCATTATCAGCCAGGGGACCCATTTTCTGTGCAGACACCACAGAGATCACTACAGAATTGGAATGCAGCAATACAAAGCAAGCTTTTTATGCAGCTGAAGCCTTTGCATACCAGAACAGAATAGGAATCCCGAAAGAATAAGCGTTCAAATACAGTATTAGAGCACATCTTGATGTGTAGCTTAACTAATAGCATAGTTTGAGCTGAATTGATTTTCTTTAGTTATTTAAATCTCATTATATATGGCCTATTTAATTCCCTCCCCATTTAAAATTATATGAAATATAAAACCTCTAAATAATTTAGCATGAAAAAACATACAAGCTAATTAAAAGCTAAAACTAAAAATCCAAGCACATTATAAAGACCTCCTTTTTAAACATTGGGACTTTTTTCTGGTTTGAAGCTGTCTTTTGTTTTGCTTTAGAGAGTCAATGAGTTTTTGTTTTTTTGGGTTTTCCTCCAAAGTAAAAAGTGACTACAAAATGCCCTTAGGTTTCACTGCTTTGATTTTATGCTGCAAATAAGGGTTTGTGGTTTCTTTAATGCTATTGAAATTGTAATTAAATTAATGAAACCTGAATGTTGTATTCTTAACCGTGCAATGTGATTTTCTGTAATTATAGATTAACATAAATGTCATCATGACTATTAATCACTCTCTTTAATTATAACTTGAGCACTTAAATGCCACTTTACAACATATTACCAAGGTTAGACTTTGCTGGAAGATGTCATTGGGAAGGATGGATGGGACAGAAGGAAGAGAGTACATGCAGCAGCACTTTCTATAAGCAGATCCCTGTGCATCAGCAATACAGAAGGAAATAATTAAAAATAAAAATTAGTCTCCTGTAATTCAAGAACTGCACTACTGTATACTTCACTTTTGTGCCAATTAGATCTTACAATAGATATTTGTACATTAAGAGCTGAAGCTCTTCTGGGTCTTCAAAAGTATTCAGGTAAACATCTTCCTGATAACATAATAGATGTAACATCTAATTAATATTTTCAATTCATCTCTATTATTAACTTCAAAATTATAAGAATTAAAAAAAAAAATAAATTATGATTTTCTATTACTCTGACTGAAACCGTATCATCCTCAATTTTTTTCTTCTTTTTCTTGTAATTTTTAAATGAGTTTTTTTACCCCTCAAAAGAGCTGGTTTCAAATGAGTATTAAGACATTTATCCTCATATTCTTGCTCAGTGCCATGTATAGAGTTCTGCAAATAATCAGCACACAGTTCCAAATCTTATGTTCTGTTCTTACTCTTTAATTTTTCAATCATAAAATCTATTAATGAAAATCTCTTTTTGAAATATGAAAAATGAGTCACAGCTTCTGATACAATGAAATGGTAATTATTATCACCAAGAAATAAAAGAAATGCTTAAGTAATATTATTCCAAATATCACTATTCTTACTTAGCATCCTCATTAATAAGAGCAGCCTGGAGACAAAGCTCTTTGTGAAACCATTATCATCTACTGCCCAAACTGTTCTCTGACTCTTTCTCTCACATACACACACATATATTGGTGCCAGCAATTGTCTAACCCATAAAGCTAAATCACAGAGGACCTGGCAACACCCTGACTTTGTATTGTCAGTTTGAACCTTAGATCTCAAATGTGAGAAGAGACGTGTACCATTTTTTTTTTTTTATTTAGAGAGGAGTTGCTTTGTAGCTTAATTAAAGCAATGTCTGACAGTTCAGAAGATGAGCATTTGCTTCTCCTGCAAGGTCTGACAGCATCCTCAGCTCAAATGTGATAATTCAGCTTATGCAAGAAGTAGTAAAACGTGGTATTAAGCATTAGCCCCTAGCTTAACAGAGTTCAGCCTTTAATAGCCTTAGCTTGCTTTCAGTGCCACAAATTTAATAGAACACATGACTACCAACCTAGTAACTATATGTACTTAGGATCTTTTAACTGAAATTTTTATAATACTTTAAAAGAATGCCTGCAATGAACTTTCTAAATATTACCAAACAGCAAGAGAACTACTTTCATATAGTAACCTCCTGTATTTTAGACCCGCTTTAATGAGTTTGTACAGATTCACAATTAAATACCAACACAGTAGTAATTCAACTATCTTCTAAGTGGCTCAGGATTTTTTCAAGAATTTTTTGTAGCTTTTTTTTATTGTGGGGGTTTTGTTCATGTTTTTGTTTTGTTTTGTTTTGTTTTTAAACCAGCAATTTTTCTCAATTAACTTTTATTGGAAGGGCAAAAGCAGTGTCAAACAGTTGCTTGCATCTGTAGTACAGTTATTGGTCCAGATAGGCATTACAGCAAGGAAAAGAAAAAGAGGGAGGTATGAAAACAAAACCAAAGACACAGAAGGAAAAGGGCTAAAAAGTAAAAAAAAAAAAAAAAAAAAAAAAAAAAAAAAAAAAAAAAAAAAAAAAAAAAAAAAAAAAAAAGGGGGGGAGGTGGGGAGGTAAGTAGCCATTTAAGATTAATTTCTCTTTAGGCCAAACTTATCCTCCATATGAAAGAAAATAAGAACTCAGACCACAGCTCTTGAAATCTCTGTTCAGGGGCCAGGTTTGAGAGCCTCATTTCTGCTAGGTTCAGAATAGAGAAAAAGTGGCAAGTATGGATCTGACAGCAAGACTCACCTACACCAGAGCTGTTTTACGTCTTGGTCAGGTTAAGCAATATAATGTATTTTACACAGATTCTTGTATCGCACCCTTCAGTGTAATGCAGTTAAAAGCAGTAGTTTCTTCCCTCTGGCATGTACTAAAGAAATAAATATGAACTTCCATTCACCCTAGTTTATATGAAATAAGAAGAGACATTCCTCACCAATTTCCATACAAAGAATGTGTGTATCTAAAATTTTAGACCTTTCAGGTGTGACTAAGAATACCTTAAGGATACATTCTGGCAGAAATAGTGTCATTTACCTCCAACTGACTAAAAAGAATGGTATGAAGTAGCTATCCTATGGAATACATAATTAATTTTATTCCTTTTCTCCTCCAGCTGGCTGACACAATAGAACACTGGAGGGGGGGAAGAAAAAAAAAAAAAAAAAAAAAAGGGTAAAGGGAGGAACCTGTTTTGTTTTGTTTTGTTTTGTTTTGTTTTCAGATTCTGGGCTTATCTAGACCAAGCTTCTGCTTATTTTGAAGTTGCCAGCCGTTGAGGCATGACCCCTGAACTCCAGCAAGCAGAAAGCATGCTGTTCTGTTTTCCAGAAACAACTGGAAATAACGCTACAGTCGAATCTTCTGGGGTATCTGACAGCCCCATATCTCAGAGACCCACAGGGACCTGTGGTTCCTCTCAAGTCTGAAGAGTCAATTTGAGGGCCACTCCAAGTGCTAAAGCACCTGGCCAACTCCATTGAAGTGTGAAAGGTGGAAATATCGCCAGGACTACATTTCATCACACCCCTAATACCACCTGGCATAGCACAGACACAGGGAATGAGGCCTTGACTGCTTATTCCAGTTTCTTCCACAAGAAAATAATTGATTGGTAGCAAGTTGTCAGCTCGCTATGCACTGCAATTCTGGCTAGTCCTAAGCTGTCAGCACAAGAAAGCAAAGAGTCCATCTTTCTTCCTCTCCACCCCTGCGCAGCCTGACAAGTGCTAGGAATTAGACTTGCTCTAAATGCCAGACAGCATACAGCTGCACGTGGCTGTCACTGGAAATACACATTCAAATGCTACTAGGTTTTTTCAAACAAACTTCTTTTCTTAACATGCATGGATGGAGAAGGAGGACAGATTTAATGTGAGATTAAATTATAATAAATTCAGGTTCGGCTTTTGGGTTTTTGTTTGTTTGGGGTTTTTTTAATTAAATACTTTGTTTATCAGAAACGCAACTCACAACAAAAATTATAATGAATCTTCATCCCCTGCCGCATACAATTCCTTGGTAGAAAAGTATCCAATGAAAATAAAATGAGAGATGGAAGCTACTCAACAATGCTGAAGGCATGCTCTTTTGCTTCTTTTTATTCAGTAAAAGCTGTCAAAAATCCACATCCTCTGATGTACTTGCATTTAGCATAGGGGCTTGTTGATTATTTATTGCAGAGAGTTCTGTCAGACTGAGATTAAGATGTCCTAAAACTCCCAAGAGGGTAATTCATCATAACACAATATAGCGTGTGAATAATGGACAGCCACAAAAGGCTCAGATGACATGATGGAAGTGAACGATAGGTGAATTGAGGTCACGGGCTTGATGGGAAGATATTGGACAATGCATGCCCAGGCTGTCAGTTAAGCCATTAAAAAGGAGAAAGTCCATGAATATGAAGGATCAAACAGATTGGCTTTTGTTTCCTTGCTCCTAACAGCTCAAAAAAGTAGATGCTGGAGCTAATGAACACATCCACGCTGTGCCAGTGCATTCCTAGAGTGGCTGTTATAGCTCATAGTCAATGAGAAATAGCTTATAAATGTTCCCGTTATGGATTAATAAGGCCAAGTGTGGGGCTTTCTTTTGCTAGTGATAATTTTGCCTTTTTCCACTCCCAACATACATAGAGTCATAGAATTGTTTTAGTTGAAGAGACCTTTACAGTCAAGTCCAGCTGCAAGTCAGCACCACCAAGTCCATCACTAAACCATGTCCCTCAGCACCACATCCACAGGTCTTTTAAATACCCCCAGGGACAGTGACTCCACCACATCCCTGGGCAGCCTGTTCCAAGCCTTGAAAACCCTTTCAGTGAAGAAAGTGTTCCTAATATGCAATGTAAACAACCCCTTGCACAACTTGAGGCCATTTCCTCTTGTTCTATTGCTTGTTCCTTAGTATAAGAGACTGACCCTCACCTCGCTACAACCTCCTTTCAGGTAGTTGTAGAAAGCAATAATGTCTTCCCTGAGCTTCTTTTTTCCTTCCAGGCTAAACAAGCACAGTTCCCTCACCCACGCCTCGTAAGGCTTGCTCTCTAGACCTTGTCCAGAAAACAGAAGTTCAGTTAAAACTTTGCCTATGTTGAACCAAGGCTACAGAATTCTTGGTGTTCCAGTGAAAAGGACATTTCACAAGAGGTCACTTCACACAGGAAGACAATTTGTTATCTCACTCCTAGCTGTAATGCACAGCTGTTTCCATTCAGTGCACTCTTCCTTTTCAGGTGATTTTGTCCAATAATAAAGATGTTCTTTATCTTGCATGTTCCTTCCCACCAACAGAGACGGGAATACAGAACACTGCAATACAGCTAACAAGTATTGGTAGGACCCATCTGTTGTTCTACCCCTGTCATCCAGCTTCATCCACTTAAGTGTTTCACTGATTTCACCATTGGTATTCACAACACTCAAAGATATAGCAAGTGCACATGAAAAATAGCTTTGTGTCAGTGTCAAGTCTGGTCTAGTCTAGTCTAGGAGTGGATTCTCAAAATGCCTTGTTTCTCCCACTCTTGTAAGTCAATAGATAAGCCAGCCAGCTAGGTGTGTCTGTGTTACTCCTGTCTTCCAAGTTATAGAAAATTCAAGGTAATTCAATATCAAAGCTAATAAAGTAGGTCCCAGCTGTGGCTTCTTCAACTACCTTGCCTTCAAATGTTCTCATATAGCAGTCTTCTATCAGAGCCCGACTCCTGAATCTGCCTCTTGCCTGAAGATCCCTTCCAGCAGTCTCCACAGCTTCCAGTATCTCCTACTTCAGCCTGGAGCACAGCCCCAGCACTGAAGAAACAGCTCACTTTTGCAGACAGACACAGTGTTTTCAACTTTTCAAACACTCACAATTCTCAGTCTAAGGCATGAAAGCTCTAACCCATCCCAAGCATTCAGGAATAATTAAGCACACTACCCAGTGCTGAGAAAGTCAGTTATACAAATTATACCTTGACATCTTTTTCTCCCTAGGTTTAATTTAAGATTTCAAGATTCCCCCTGTGACTGCACACTAGCAAACTCCTAGTTTTCAGAGATCATGAAAAATACAATAAAGCTTTGCTGTACTGAAAAAATTTAATTGTTATTAGGTATTTTCCCTTTTCCTATTGAGTTCTTATTGTTTGTAAGTACAATTACATTGCCATTTTGAAACTCTAACAAGAATGACTATAACAAATAGATGAAGGTTGAACTGTTTTTACCACAAGGACCAAGGAATGGAATTTTTTGCTTGGTTTATATGGCTATTATGTTGTTGATAACCTCCCTCTCCTCAGATATTTACATTTATCAAGAGATCTACCTCTTTATTGATATATCTGTATTAGCAAACAGCATTTTATAGTGGAGTAGAGAAATAAACTCCAGCTGTAGAATGAATCAGTTGGTGCTGGGATCCTGCACCCCCGGCACCTGTCTCTGTAAGCTGACTCTGAACTAGTTGTAGACCTATGACATTAATGCCTACCAGAGGCTGGAAAACATTAGAGGTTTCCCTCTACATCCTAGACATCCTAGACATTCCTCTAGATCCTAGACATCACTTTCCTTCCCTTCCAGCCTCTTTCTCTACTGATTGTTAATACAGCCAACATTACTCTGAACACATTGTACTTACAAAGCCTCAGGATAGAATATTCATTACTCATGATTAACAGTGCTAGAGTAACATTAACATTCAGGTTGCCAACTCAAGCACTAAATATAGGGAAAAGACCAAGAATATATTTTTCATCTTATACTGAGAAAAGGAGATGTATATGAAAAAAAAATACAATGTGTTTAGAGGTAAACAAGCAGGAAAAAAAATTGAAAAATGTATTTTCACCCATAAATTCCCTTTCTTCAGTACTATATTAAACGCTAGTGAACTCTGTCATTTTGATCAAACAAGTTTCAAATGTCTCTGACCATGTAGCTTCCCTCTGCTCAGTGATCCACCAATTCTCCAAAAACTAAAATGATATTCCAAAATTTTCAGAAACATCAATTAGATGTTATTTTGTTTCACATAAGCAACTACCTAGGTAAAACCAAGATAACAACCAAAAGTTCAATCATCAAACTGTGGAACACTGCTCAAAAAAGGACAGCATATTATCTTTTATACCAGTAACATTTTTAGTTGTTTTTTTTTTTTTCATTTATCTAGTCTACAAATAAAAGATTTCTATCATTCTGAAGGTGACATTTCTGTATATAATTTGGGTTTAGTGATGCAAGAGTGATAAATGGTAAAAAATGTTGTATATCAAATATAAAAACCAGCACAGTTTTACATTATTATGCAGTTCTACAAATCTGAGTTAGTGTTTGTATTTTTAAAATGTAAGTAAAGCTGTCACCTCCAACTGAATTTCAATTGATTAATGGTAAGCTTACATTCAGGCACGCATGCATATATATATATATATA
>NW_008607945.1:0-2780 GCF_000691845.1 Merops nubicus
CACCCGGATGCCCCCGTCCTGGTACTGCTCCAGCAGGATGAGCGGGGCGGAGCCGCTGGCTGCGGGAAGAGAGAGATCCCGGGTGAATGGTGGAGGGGAAAGAGGTCTGGCTCTTCCTGGCTCTTCCTCTGCAAGAGGGGATAAACTCTGGCATCGACAAACCCCAGGGGGTTTTCGGTGCCAGCTGGAGCCAGGACATTCCTTGCAGTCTTTTTCATATAGCTCAAAGATCTGGAGGCTGCTACTGCAGCAAAACAACCTGCAGGCCTGGATATTAAAATATAAAACCATGAACCAAGACATTCTTACTTCATTACCTGATGCCAGATTTTTTTCTTACACCCACTTCTAGAAAGAAAACAATATCAAGAACACTTCTGGAGTGCACAGCACACCTCACGAGCTCCTTACGGCTGCTCAGTAGGCAACTTCATCCCACTGAGATATTCTTGGTATTTTCAATGGCAGGATTTAATAAAAGCTTATTTCCAAAACAACTGCCTGAAATGGCTTCTGGGAGGAAGGATGGGGAAGAAGAGCGCTGGCGAGCAGCAGGTAAATTAGAGGTACCTGGAGCACAGAGCACAGACCTGTGACCCTCAGCTCCACCACGGCCTCGTCGTACTGGGTGTGGCGGCGGACGAAGCAGGTGTAGTTCCCTCTGTCAGACAGCTGGGCACGGAAGATTTTCAAGGCCACGCTGCCCCTGGTCGGGTCGTCCTTCAGCAGCTTGGTGCGCCCCTGGTAGTGCAGCATCTGCTCCCCATAGAGGTCCTGACCCCCCCTGTGGCGGTGCACGAAGGGCGAGAAGTGTTCCCGGAACCAGGTCACCTCCGTGTCCCCGGGGCTCTGCGCGGGGGAGACGTGGCAGGGCAGCACCACGTCCTCCCCCAGGGCCACGGACACGGGCCCCGAGGGTCCTGCCACCTGGAGCTGAGCTGGGAGAAACCCCCGGGGGAAGAAGGAATGATGGTGAGTTTGCTGCAGGGACTGAGCTTGGGAAACCAGCAGAGAAAGGGAAAGCAGTCTGGGTATAACCGAAACTGAAATACCCTCAGCTATTTGCAGCTACTACAAGAGAAAAGGAAAACATCTCAGATTCTTTGGGCATCTTTGGAAACTAAAAAAAACCCAACAAAACAAACAAAGTGCTTATTAATAAGCCGGTCACTCGGCTTACACAGAAAGTGGTTTCTGGTTGAAGGAAAACAAAAGCAAAATGAGTTTTTTTTCCAAGGTACCGTTCAAGTCAGCTGTGAATGCCTGTGCTGACCTGGCCACAGGGACCAGCCAGGATCCAGAGGGATGCTGAGGCTCTCAGAAGGGGACAAGGTCTGTGGCAAAGGGCCTGACCCTGCTCAATGCTCTGCTGTTCATGGGGTGTTGCTGCTCTGGCAGCCAGGAAGATATCCAAGCTGGAAGCAAAGCCCCAGGGACCAGCAGGAGCGGGGGGGATCCCTACCTGAGTGCAGCTCCTGAGCTCGTAAAACCAAACCATGTGTGAGGAAAGCCATAAGGTGGAAACTGGAGAGCATCCTCTTCACTGGAGCACGACCTGGAGATGGGGATGCAGAGGGAAAGGGCAACAGGGAGGAGAGACAAGGGAATGCAGAAAAAGGGCAGAAATCACTTTTAAAGGGTTACACTGCTGATCACAGCCCCTTCTTCTAATGTCTAGGGAAGAGCCTCAGATGCCAATCATTTTCATCAGCCCGACTTTACTCAGTGCTTTGCATAGAGAGCACCTGACTGGTGTAAAAAACTGTGGGAATTTCCCAGGGACACTGCAACATCTCCTCCAGTGCCATGAGGCTGTTGTTGCACTATGGAGACCCTGCTTTCCTTAACCAGCTGGAAGAAAAAGATGGAGAGGCACAGGGTGAGGAGGAGAAACCCAGAGCAAATGCACGTGGAGCTGCAGCTTAATTCAACACTAACTCCACATCCAGCCAAAGATGGGACCTGGCCTTGCCCTGAACCACCCCCAAACCTCTCATCACTTCCTGCTTTAGTCCTGGCTTGGACTAAACAAAAAGCAAAAGCCACGATAACCCAGGCTAGAGTCAATTCAACCTTCCCCTTCCCCAGACGTCACATACCTGTGGCCCTGAGCTCTTCCCTGGGCTGGGGGCTGGGGTGGGAGCTGCTCGGTTGTCACCCGGCGTGTCTGGAGGGGTCACCCCGAGCAGAGAGGAGCATTTGCCTGTCTGACAAGTTGCTCTGTGTCCCAGCCTGTGACTCATTTCCTCCTGTGCTGCTGCTACTCAAAACCGAAAGTCTCTGTTTGCTTTGTGGGGTTCCCAGCAGGGCTTTGCTCTGGCCAGGGCTGAGGCGTGTGGAGCTGTGACAGTGGCACTCCTCGGGGGCGGGGCTGGGGCCAGGGCTGGGTCAGTGAGAGGCACAGTGGGACTGTGGCACCCTCAGAGGATCTGCAGAAGGCACCAGGCTGAGTCGATGTGCTGGAGGGATGGGATCTGGCCAGAGGGACCTGGACAGGCTGGAGACGTGGGTCTGTGTGAACCTCAGGAGGTTTGACAAGCCCAAGGGCAAGGTCGTGCCCCTGGGTCAGGGCAACCCCCGGTCCCAGCCCAGGCTGGGGGTGAGGGGCTGGAGAGCAGCCCTGGGGAGAAGGCCCTGGGGGTGCTGGGGTGAGGAGCTGTCCAGGAGCCCCCCCAGCCTGGGCTGTCCCCCAGCAGTGTGGGCACAGGGCAGGGAGGGGATCCTGCCCCTCTGCCAGCTCTGTGAGACCCCCCTGCAGTGCTGGGGCAGCTCTGGAGTCC
>NW_008607945.1:2918-4556 GCF_000691845.1 Merops nubicus
GGCGGGGGGCTGCCAGGGGCCGTCCAGAAAGCTGGGGAGGGATCATTCACCAGGAAGTGCAGTGATAGGATGAGGAGTGGTGGTTTTAAACTGAAACAGTTAGATCACGTTATGAAGAAACTCCTTGTTGTGAGGGTGGTGAGATGCTGGCACAGGTTGCCCAGAGAGGTTGTAGATGTCCCCTCCCCGGAAGGTTCAAGGCCAGGCTGATGGGGCTTGGGGCCGCCTGGGCGCGTCGGGGGGGTGGCGGATGGCAGGGGGTTGGAACTAGATGATATTTAAGGTCCCTCCCAACCCAAACCCTTCTGTCATTTGGTGATGTGATTCTGGCAATGCCTGCAGGCACCTCCCTGCTGCAGACACCTCCCAGGGCTGCTCCCCACGGACCCAGCAGGAGATGGATGCTGGCAGCAGTTGCACAGCCCCCGGGAAGAGCCCAGAGCCCCTCGGAAGGAAGGAGGTGATGGAACCAGGATTCACACCCAGAGACAGCAGCAGGGTGGGAGCAGAGTCCAACAGCAGCTTAAAAATCACTTAAAAGCCATTTCCTTCCCGGCCAAGAGGTGAGGCCATCGGGGGTGTCTCTGCCAGGGAAAGCTGCTGCCCCAAGGCGTGTGGTGGAGGCAGCCCCACTGTGCACCCTGCCCAGCCAGGTCCAGCACCCTCCAGCCCAGCCAGGACTGGGGCACGTGTGGGAGGCAAGAGCATCTGCCTGTGGAAAGGGACCTGGCGAGGGACCTGATGGAAAGGGGTGAGGAGGAAAAGAGGGGAGTGATAAAGGAGATGTACAGAGACACAGCCCCAACAGAGGACAGTGGAGAGAAGTCTAAGCCAACCTCATCGCTCAGGCTGCTCACTGGGGCACCCCAAACCTGCAGGCACCGCCCCGGGAGGACCAGCCTGGCCCCTCAGACTGGGAGGATGCAAAGCTGGGGAGCCCCAGACACTGGGGGTGTCAGTGGAAGTTCGGGAACAGCAGATGAGCTGGGTGTGATGGATAACCTGTAGTTTGTTAATCAAACTTTGATTGTTAAATTGTTTTCTTTTAATTGATTGCTTAATTGTTTTCTTTTAATTACTTTCTTTGTCTACTTTAAAACTTATTTTGCTTGCTTAAAGATTAATCAACAGAATTTGTTGTGAGAGCAGTCTGAAATCCCATGCTTGCTCGCTTTGAACCTACAGTTATTCTGTGTTGTAAACAATGAAAATAGGGGGAAGAATTTGGGTTAGGTGGGGTGACCATGTGTGTAAAATTTATGAAGTAATCACCAAGAATGACACAACCCCCTCCTTCAAGACCACTGGAAGGCAGAGAAGAAGAAGAGTATATAATAAGAGACTTTGGGGGGGTTGTTGCACACCGTTGGTGGAGTGAGGAAACTCCCCGACTGCCCAGAGCTGTTTTACTTATTGCTGCTTGCTTAATAAAATTACTAAATTAATATTGGTGTGGTTTCACTAATAAAATATAACACTGGGGACCCGTGCTGGGGTCAGAGGCCCCGGGTCCAGGCAGGGGTGCAGGAGCCCCTTGAGGGATCTGGAAGTGTGCAGTGTGTGTGCCTGCACTAGTGGCCTCCTGCCCCTGCCAGGGGCTGCCTGTGCTGGCGGGGGGCACGGGGCCTGCTGGGGGGC
>NW_008607945.1:4587-5955 GCF_000691845.1 Merops nubicus
TGGAGTGGCCTCTTCTGAGCCAGTCTGTCCCCATCCTGCCTTCCCAGGCCCCTAGCAGCAGGTCCTTGTGAGGACCTCTTCCCTCATCACAGCATGCAGCCTGGAGACCCAGATCATGGCCACTGGTCACGGCTGCTGTCCCCAGGTGACACCACCCGGGGCTGGAGGTGCACGTGGTGCCAATGGCCCCGGAGGGCTCTGAGCACCCTGCTGCAGGCAGATACAGCCCCTGCCAGCGGGCACTTATCACCCCCCTGCAGCTGCCCAGAGGGTGGGGAGATGCAGCAGCTCCTGTGATGCAGACAGGACAAGGGCTCTGCAGGGACGTTGGGGGGAACCCTCAAGCTCAGGCGTTAGAAGAGGTCAGGGCTGTGGTCTGCTCCAGGGGGTGGGAGTCGGCCACCAGGAGGAGAGGTGGAAGCTGCCCTGGTGTGGCCCCCACAGAGGTGCAGGTACCAGACTCTCAGCTGTGCTCTCCAGGCCATCCAGCCCCTCTGGACTTGGATCAACTCACTCAACCAAGCTGGAAACTCTGTCCAAGCCCAGCAGAGCCATTTACTGACGTGGAGATCAGAGGAGTGGAGAGCAGACTGAAGACCTTCAGACCCGTCCAAAACCTCCTTTCCTGGAGCCAGCCTGCAGGTGAGCACTGGCTGTCTAAGCAGTGCTGAATGCTGTGACTTTCCCCATCATTCCAGCTGCTTCTTTATCCTCTTGAGGCAGCCTGAGTGTTGCAGTTTCCACTTTTGACAGGGAATCCTGCCTCCCCTCCTGTTGATCTTCTGCAGACATACTGGCATCCAGGATGGAGAGAGAAGAGAGTGAGACCCTGGCCAGTGAGGTGGAGGAAATGAGTGGAAGAGGTGAGTTTTCAGAAGGGAAGAGGAGGGGGAATTGTCCTCTGATAAGGAGAAAAAGACATCCTGCTTCTGCTGTAGAGGAACTACTTAGGATCAGAGCACACGGGGCTTGTCCCAGCCTGGGGTGCTCGGGGGGTTGAGATTTGGTAGCTGCAACACCCTCAGCTGAATTCCTCCTGCTTATTTGTAGACCCCCCCAACACCACCAAAGACACCCGAGCTGCCAGCCCTGGCTCCCCCTCTTGCTCACAGAAAGAAACAGGAATTTGGGGCCGTGGGTTATTGGTGCTGGGGTAACGTTTGGTATGGGCTGCCCTGGTTTGTGCCCAGACACCCCCGTGTCACTCCTGCAGCTCTAGAGACACCCGGGCTCAGGTCCAAGTGTCTGCACAGCAGATGTCACCCACCACTCAGGTGCATCCCCCTGCAGGGAACTGAGGCCAGGATGGGCAGGGCTCAGACGGGAGCTCCTGGGGCAGGGGCAGGGCTGGGGCACTCCAGCACCAGG
>NW_008607946.1:0-935 GCF_000691845.1 Merops nubicus
TTGTATTTAATTGAATAATTTTAAATATTTAATTTAATAATGGTATGTTGACTCTATTGACCACTTGGAAGATACAAGAGTACCTATCAGCAAACAGATGTCATCACAAAGGGCACTACAGTAAACTCTATAATGACTCCTATTAATTGTTGCTCCAAACTAGAGAACCTCTATCATAATCTTTTGACACTATTACCTGGATCTTGGGAACAGGAGCTAAACTATGAAGACCAAATAAATTTAGTTAAGTGTTAATTTTATATGGTTTTTTTTTTTTTTTTTTTTTAAAAAGTGACCTGAAACTGCCTGGCCATCTGTCTGTATTATTGAATAAATAAATCCAGGTCTGGAGAATGAAAATGCTCAGAATATACATCAATAACTTGAGAACACTTGGAAATCATCACTCCCTAACAAAACAAAGTCACAGTACTGATGTAATCATCACCACTGATGTGTAGTATCACTAAAAGGTGTCAGGAAATGCAGCCAAGGATCCAAGACTCAGATTGTTTTACTCAGTATTGTAAATAAAGGTCACCTCCAAAAATTAGCCAGAAATAAAGTTATGAAGATTAGTCTTACAGGAGCAACTCTTGTCTATCTGCTTCAGGCTAATCAAGGATAATTTTACAAGGTAAACTAACATCCTGGATCAACCCACGTAATTCATTATTTTAGAGGAATTTCACCTTGTAACTGAACTCTCCTTTGGGTCTAGAAAACATCTATCTTGTAGCTTTCCACAATATAGCACATTCTTTTTAGTTTCTTGTTTATATAATTCTTGTTTAATATACCTTTACTGCTACAAATTACATAAAAATACATTAATCACTGTATGGGAAGACATCAACAGTTTATCCCTACTGAATTACCACTTATCAGCAGTTGCATCTAAACAACATTCATAAATAGTACATCCTAAAAAAAAA
>NW_008607947.1:0-1777 GCF_000691845.1 Merops nubicus
ATATATATATATATATATGTATATGATAATATAAGGTAACATAAAACTGATGAATGTGGTTGCCCTTTAGATACAAATACCTGCAAGATTACAGCCTTTAACAATGTTTTTGACACACTGAGAAAGGCAGCCTGCATTTCAGATGCTTGTGTGCATTGGTTCGTACAATACGTGGTCTCCCTCCTGAGCATAATTCTGCTTTTTATATTTTATTGACTCCCTTTCAAGCACTCTACAGGAGGCTATGCTTCCTTGAGGCAGAATTTGGTCTAAGCATCTCCTTTCGTCCCCTTGCTATTAGCACAAGCTAGCTCAGAATGCACATTTTCTCAAGTGCGTCTGTTCTTTGTCTTCGGATGGGTATAAAATCTGGATGACAGATTAATTATTGAAAAGCGATGTCACCTCTCTCTTGTTTCTGTTAGCATCAGAAGAGATGTTTCATACGGTTTTGCATGCAGAAAGTAAGCCACGTTACATAAAAATGCAGGAAGACCTTTATGTTCACTTAGAAGAGGTAAGACACTCAGTTCTCTTTCAGTTCTGTTCTGTTAACGAACAGCAGAGTAGCTGCTGAAGGACAACAACAGTAAAAGAATTTTACTCACTAGAAAACAGAAAATACCATCTTTCTTCAGTAAAGACTTTAAAAGCAGTCTAAAACCAGTGAAGATATAAAATTAACAATAAGCAACTTTCTTCTTAAGAACTCCATTTCCAGTTCCTAATTCCAGGTGTTATGACATCACAAAACATTTTTTTTTCCACAGCATGAATAAGGCAGATATGAAATCCTTACAATTTCAAGGGTTTTATAAGTTTCAAGGGGGAAGTAGTATTAGGTCAGCAAATTGTAAAATACAATTTGCAACCCAGTAGTTCTTGAAACAGGTTCATTAAATGAATCCATGCTCTGTTCATTTCTTAAATTAATTAATGTGCTCTTTTTGACATGATAGACATTTGCCTACCCCAGTTTGGGGTAGTCCATTGTAATGGCTGTTCTCTGGGCTAACCTCATGCACTGTTAGCAGGTTTTTTTCAGCTTCTAGCCCAAGGACAATCTCTGTGGATCACCTCTGACACTTGCAGTTGTCTCTGTTGAGAACTTTCCATCTTGAGTGCTCTTTCTCAAGATTAGTACTCAAATAAAGCCCAGGAAAGAAACCTTAATGATTTGCTTTAACATCAGACTACATTATATGAAAACTAATTTTGACGTTAGTAAGTGGATTTCTTGAACCAGAGCTGAAAGACTAAGCTTTGTATCTTAATTCTGAAACCCTTCATTAACTAACTTCATGGATCTGCAGATGAACTAATTTGTTTTGCTAGAAGACCAGAACAAATAATAAAAATTTGCCTTTCTTTGCATGCAATCTCACAGAGCCTTTTTATGCTTACTTTCAACAAAGAACCCTCCAAATGCAAAAATCAAACTGTCTGTTGAAAATAGTTTTCTTTTTATTTTGCTCATTCATGTCCCAAGCATATTGAATAGATGCTCTTTTCTTGCCATAGTTTGGTGTGGGTTCTAATCATACATCATTTGAGTGAAATACGCAAGTCGAGAGCTTTTTGAAATTCTGGAAAGACATCTCGGCAGAATGAAGGACAAAAATCAATGAAATGGAAATCTTCTGTCCCATTAAAGACGTAACAAACACAGACTAATTTTCTGCATTTGTACTAAACCAGTCATCTGCCTTACCCATGTCAGTAATTTTGCAGGGGTTACAAGCAGAGCTTTGAGATTATTATCAAGAAAAACACTCTT
>NW_008607947.1:1808-7061 GCF_000691845.1 Merops nubicus
TTTTTGGATTGCTATAAAGTCAAACAAAAAATAAAAAAATGTATTTTAAAAGCATTAAGATTGTTTCTGTTTGAATCCCAGAGTCTTGGGTATTATTCTCCTCTTTTATGTGCTTCAGCAAAAGCACAGCAAGTAGTGACTTAGGACCAAGGAGCACTGAGGGCGACAGACAGACTCTTCCAATGAACAAGCCTGGCCCATAGGCTTGGTATGCACCTCACACTTGTCCTCATCACCATGCCCCTGCTCTCCTACAGCCAGTCCAGCATCTACAACCAGGCATACTGCTGCTGCACTTGGTTCTCAAAAACCGCCAGACAGCGGGAGATGATAGGTGACAGCTATAATGTGAGAAAATGATTGACAGCATGGATAAAACAGATTTTTTTGATCAAATTCATTTTGAGGAAGGAAGGAAAGAGATTAGGATTGCATTTTGATAGAGATCATTGCAGAACTATTACAAGTATTGCAATAATTTGTGTCATTTTTGAGTAGTAATTTCCCTGATGTATAAAGAAGAATGAATAGCTTCCACTAAAGGATTGTCATGTTGATTTACAATAGCAGGAACTCAGTGACTTAGGATAGTCTAATAATTTTGTCTTCCTAATCTGATCAAGACTGAAATCAATCCAGTTCCCTTACCTAGCAAAGACAGATTTTGTGGATAGATCATCTATGCTGTCATCTACATCCCACAAATGGCCAATCACTGCATGAAATTTCTTATGAGAGTTCTGGGATATTGCATGGATAGCAACTAGGAGAAAAATAAGTTAACTTTTTCAAAAACTAAAAAAATGTCTGATGTCCATAGGCAATTTACTGCCTTCCTACATAAACATGACACTTGAGGAACCATGTCTGTGTGCCTGCTTTATGTTTGAGCCAAATATCGGGGAAAACACAAAACAAATTTTCTTAAATGTCAAGTTCAAGAGATGCCAAAAGCCTATCCTAGGAAATTAAATTTTGCATATTAACTTTGTTCCTTGATGCAGCAGTGCCCAGGCCCTTGTGGGCATCACATAAAACTTGCAACTAGTCTCTTCAGATGAGGGAAAGATTCAGTGGTCTCTATTAATGTTTCAGCTTCTGTACTCTATTTATTCTCATGTAAGCACAGGTTGGAGAACCTCATGTATGAACTCAGAACATCTTTGCTGCTGTAGTAAATGTTGAAAATATATTCCTTCCTGACTGCAGATGTCAAAAGATAGAGAGCTCAAGTATCTCTAGATTCAGTTTTAGTACTCTTCCATTGAAAAATGAGCCTTTTAGTTCTACTCAAAATTGTCTAGCTTCAACTTCCAACCACTTTTCTTCTCATCTTGATAAATATCAGCTCGTCTTACAGCTGTAGACAATACAAAAGACCCTTCTTAAATGTCTAATTTTGTTGTATTCTCAAGTATACTAGGACATGTTTTCCAGACATCAAATCCTTCCTTCAAACTTTTTCCTACAGTAGTGAGTGCTAGAATATACAGAAAATGTCAGGGAATGTAGAGAAAATATCAGTAATGAACTAATTAATGTCATTCAACAACAAAGTAAATCATCCAATCAGACTTGATACTTGCTGTACTTCTGCATTCAGAGCCTTTATTTACAGAATTAAATTGAGAGGGTAAGCTTCCTTATTTATCATTACCCCAGAGTCTCATTTGCTGTCCTTCACTTGGGAGTACAGTCCAGAATCTACAATGTGTGAACCTCATCTACTGCTCTGACATGTTCATCTTTACTTGTTTGGTTTTGGTTTTGGTTTTGGTTTTTTTTTTTGGTTGGGTTTTGTTTGTTTGTTTGTTTGTTTGTTTTGTTTTACCTTTGGATCAAATGCCACCTAGATTATCTCATCTCACTGTTATTTTTAGCTTGGCTGAAATCATATCAGCCTCTCCGTGCTGCTCCATAGCCTCTGCTGTGCTCTACAAAGTTCTGTGTAGCACCTTACCCTTTATGTTCTTTACCTTCATCTCTGCATTGTTTCACTAATAGTAATCTAAGCTATTATAAACTAAAAGACATTTCACTATACAGTGCATAAAGTATATCTACCTCTAAAAATTATAAACATAATAGTATCACAACTTTTTTTCTTCTTTCTTCCTCAAGGTCTATTTTATGACAGGATTTAATAGTCAACATTTGCAGTCAGTGACAGTGAAATTTCTCTTAATGTTACTGGAAAAATGGAGTAAAACTTGGGCATGGATGCAAATTAACTCCTTCGTTTTCCCTTCCACAATTATCAAGAAAGCAAATAAATAAATCTTGGCCACGTGACACCCACTGCTCTAGTTCTGTTGCTGCTGGGGAGAGGCACTGCAAATGCTGTGACTTCAGGGAGACTGTCAAATGCAGATTATGAACGTTAGACTGGATCAGCCTTCTAATTATAATAGCTTTTAAGGTTTTCATAGAAGTACATTAGTCTTTGCAAGTCTTGCAGGTGAAATATTGTGACATTAACTGGCAGCTCTATTCGTACTGGAAGTTATTTATCACAGTAGTAAAATTTAAAGAAATTACAGGATTACATATAACAGGAAAATTATCATTCCCCTGTGATTCTGACTATCTGGTTACATTTTGTGCCTTGATGTTTTCCAAGTGTGTGATTATCTAATAAAAATCAATTGTTTGCCTTATTGTTTCAGCACCATATGTCAAATTGCAGAGGGAACAATAATGATGAAAAGAATTTATGTGCAGAGGGTGAATTACATGTGTACATATTTGAACTCTTTCTTATGTTTATTGAAATATTTAAGACTTGGAATTATAATACACATTTTATTTCAAGAACTTCTGTTGTGCCAAATGATTTAATGAGCACAGAATTCAATTTCCAGGGCCTGGTGGTCTGATTTTGGTGGCAGTACTTTCAGATTCCAGATACCTGCTAAACACAGGCTTCTTTTTTATGCCCCAGTGTTAATTTTTCTAAGGTAATATTACAAACCCATGTCTTCAAAATTTAGCTCAGTTATGGCAATAACTCCAGGTCATACATTATAGGAAATTCTGGCCATGATTTGTACAAGAAAGTAAAACCCACCAAAAACTAAACAGAAAAGACCCAGCTTCATACATAGTTCCCAGTGTCCTTCAGCCTTGAGAAAGGGTAGATCTTTGTGAAAAATATTGCATGTCGGAGCAACTTAGTCTTGTTTTTCCCCAAGCCCAATGTGTCGTTTCTCTTGATCATTTAAGTATGGAAGGGAATAACCACACATCTGTAATTATCTTCTTTACATGTTACACAGGTGGTAGATGGGGACTGCACATTTTAGAGTTGCCAGAAAGAAGTGAAAAGGTTTATCCCTAAGCCCACTGAATGTCTTCACAGGGAAAAGCAGCCACAACCATGACAATGCCACACAGTTTTGTTTTGGTGCCAGCCATGTATTGAGTCTTTCTGTAATGCAAAATATCTGAGAAAGAAGGCAGGTGATAAATGTTTCAAAATTAACATCCAAAATTTGGGGCTGTTGTTAAGATCTTAATATGTTTGCCTGTTCAGTATATTTGTAAAATGGGAAAGGAACATGAACCTGTCATTTTACCAAACAGGAAAATAATTCTTTTGTGCAACACTCACTGAAGTGCTGGGATAAACCCCCAGCCCTAAAAGGGTTGGCACATGGATGCTGTCTACAACCAGGCAAGAAAGACCCTCCTGATTGGTTTTCACCCAGGGTCTGGCCAGCCTTGGGTGGAAACTGATTAGGAGATCACCACCAGGTGCCCCCACCTTCCTCATTAACTTGGAGGTGGGGAACAAGAAGCTGCCTGCATAAAAGCTGACTCCTTGCAGGGGTGTTTGCAGGTTTGTTTGCATAGTGTGTGTAGGTTCTGGCTATTGAAAGGGCTTCCTGATTCTTCATGGCAAGTGGAGTTCCCAGGATGTCAAGGCCCGAGCATGAAGCTGTCTCTGAGTCCCTACTACATAACTGGGCTCATGGCCTGGCTGCTACTGTCTCCCATGGCTTGGCTTCTTGGCTGGGTCACTCCCTTCTTCATGTATGTGGTGGGGGGGTGCCTTGAGTTGTTCCTCCCTCTGGTTGCCTGGTGCTTTGGATTTCTGGTGTGTGATGTGGGGGTGGAGGGAAGAGTTTGGCTGCTGGTCTGTCCATTAATGATAATATCATTCTATATGATACAGTGGCAAGTGGTCAGCAGAAGACTCATGTAAGAAAATGAAAAGTGTCATATTAAAAAATGAGTAAATCAATATATGTGTTCTCGAAGAGTGACATAAATGGAGTGAGTTAAAATAAAGCTTGAGACAGTTCACTGAATACAGCCTGGTAAAACCAAATGTTGAATGTGTGCTCATTATCTGAGCACCTTTCACTGTATGCTGTGAATGAAGCAAAATTCCCAGGAAAATGGAAGCATAAAAGGCCCTCTGCAGGCTCTTCAGTCTGTCTGTATCCTTCTCAGGGCAAAAAAACAGACTGTTCTGGTAGGAGATGCAACAAGACAAGGAAGAAGTCTATAGAGATACAGCTCTGAACATTTCTCTTTCCCCTACTCTGTTGTTCTGTTATGTACTTCATGTGGCTGAATTATATTTGCACAGATAATTTAAATTATTTTATTTAATAGTTATTGAGTTCTTGACTTTGTCTTCTCAATAATGCTCTGTATGTGTATTCACACCCCATAATTTTAAAGTGTAAATTGCAATGAACTAAGCAGTAGTTCATAATCAAAATTTAATAACAAAATTAAGCATGTTATCCTCATTAAATTGCAAAGTTGTGCAATTTCCTCCTTCAAAAAAATTATTTTGGGCTTTTCACTGTACAGCCCATCATACTTCCTGGAGCAAGTGGATTGCCCTGATAACCCAGCGAGCTCGATTAGGGGGCATCGATGGCCCTGGCATAGTGGAAATGATCACAAACTGGCCAGAGGGCACAGACTTTGGCATGCCACCAGAGAAGAGGGTGACCCGTGCTGACGAAGCCCCACCATATAATGCCCTCTCCGATGAGGAGAAGAAACTTGCTTTGTTCACAGATGGATCCTGGGGCCTTGCAGGAAACCAGCGGAGGTGGAAAGCTGCCGTGTGGAGTCCTACACGGCGAGTGGCAGAGGCAAAGGATGGAGAAGGCGAATCGAGTCAGTTTGCAGAGGTGAAAGCCATCCAGCTGGCCCTGGACATCGCTGAACAGGAGAAGTGGCCGGTACTTTACCTCTACACAGACACGTGGATGGCAGCAAATTCCCTGTGGG
>NW_008607948.1:0-237 GCF_000691845.1 Merops nubicus
CATCAACAGAACAAGTGGGCGACTCTCTACGATGCCAACTACAAGGAGCTGTGAGTAACTCATCCAGCTTTGGAGGAGACCAAGGTTCACCTTTTGTGTGGCATGGGGCTGGGCTTGGGGGGGCATCATGCCCACCAGGGGGTCACAGATCCTCCTGGGCTCCCCTTTGCCCCCTCCTGTCACCTGCTGGCACCAGGGTGGAGGGTCTCACCCCACCCCACCTTGCCCGTTGGGCAG
>NW_008607948.1:334-549 GCF_000691845.1 Merops nubicus
AGGAGCCAGCAGAGGGTAGTTTGGCACCTTTGGTGGAGTTTCAGCAGCCGTGGAGGGGGTTGTTGTGGCAAATCCAGCCTTGCCCTGAGCAGGGGTTGGACCAGCAGTGCCCCTTTCCTCCTGCCCAGCCTTAGCAAGGTCCTGGATGTCCAAGTGGGAGGATTTTCTGGCCAATGCATAGCAAGGATGGCTGGAGGTCATCGAGAACCACTTCA
>NW_008607949.1:0-511 GCF_000691845.1 Merops nubicus
GGCGAGGTACCCACGGCTCGGTACAACCCCCTCGTCGGGAGGCGCCTCCGCAGCCCCAAGCCCCACAGCAAGCTCTACAGCAAGCCCCGCAGCAAGCTCCACAGCAAGCCCCCTCAACACCCGGCTGAGACCCACCGGCTACAGAACCCAGTCTCTGCCGTCACCTTTTGTCTGGATGCCACACGGGTGTTGTAAGGTCACCTTCATCTACAGAAATCCCCCGGCTGTGCTGGACATACTGCTCCGTGTATGAGGAGTGATGATTTGTCACCTTCAACCTCTTCAACCTCTCAAGATGCTCAATACAAGATAAATGATAAAAATGTTACAAATCCCTGAATAAGAAACTTGGAGTGATGCTATTGCAGCTCAGAATTCCCTTTGTAATTTTTCCACTTTTTGTTAAAAACTGAAGGATCTTAAACACCTGTTTTAGTCTATGTGCAGCAATTAATTTGACTTTATTATGGAAGGAAAAAAAATGGATGAGAAGTTACCACAGACTGGCTGC
>NW_008607949.1:557-12915 GCF_000691845.1 Merops nubicus
CACAGGCTAACAGCTGCTGTGTTTTCACCACGGCGTCTACAAGAACACACCTTTTGTAGCTTGAAACCCAAACTTAGTAAAGAAGGAGGAGCTGGGGTACTTCAGGCCACGGTTTAGTGGTTATGATAGTGTTGGTTTGAGGGTTGGACTTGTGGTCGTGGAGGTCTTTTCCAACCTCAGTGATTTTACAGTTCTGTGATTCTGACTTGCTGTGTAGCTGACATGCTGGATGGAGGGGCACAGGAACCTTTGGCAGGTCCATCAGCACCCTCTCCAGCACGACTGGCTGCAGGGCTGTGCTGGGCCCCTCACCAGCACCTCCTCGTCTAGCCACTCACTCCTTGGCCATGCTCCCTCCACTTTTGAGTGGGGAGGGTAGTGCAGCAGGACAGGTGTCTCACGTTGAGTCCAGCTGACCATGTCTGCTGGATTTCATGAAACAAGGCGGTTCCCTGAGGTCCTTGAGCACTGCTCAGGAGACACACCAGCCTGCTCCAGGCAGCACGCACCACACAGCACCACAGTTCCACAACAGAATTAGTTGTTCAGCTCTGCCCAATCTTGTCCATCTTGGAAGGGTCACTGCAATGCAGGTTGGGAGGAAACTTCCCAAAGGCTTTCTGGTGGTTTCTCACACTGCACCTCACCCAGAGGTCAGACCAGCCTCAGTGCCAGGAGCAAGAAGCTGCAGCAGCAGCAATTAGATCAGTTATGGAACCACAGAATTGCCATCTCACTAGAGGAGCCAGAGTGGCTCTGAGCAGCTCCAAGAGCAGGGAGGACACGCTTCAGCCCTAACCAACCTCCTCAGTGCTTTTAGGCCACCTGGTATGAACTGGCCTGGCTACTGCTACACACCTCCCGAAGCACCTTCTCTGGAGGAAGACACCTTCGCTCACTGAGGTGCACGTGCCCTGCCAGCAGTCCTCCTGAGCTCCCCAGCTGGGAGGAGTGGGCTTACAAGGAACTGGTGCAGCTGGCTGACTGGGAGAGGGCCGGTGAAGAGCCAGCCCTGCATCCAGCAGTGTGACTGTACGGGATTCCCCGAGAAAAACCTTCAGGTGCAACCCAGGCTTTCCTCATGTAGGCTGCGTTCAGCCACGCAATACCCAATGAATCATGGCAGGGTAAACAGATATTTACAGCTGCATTTCTGTGCAGTCCTGCAATGACAATGTATTTTAAGTATGACCTCAACAAGAATGAAGAGAACCAGCGCTCCCTGCTACAGCTCTGGGAGGGGGTGTGTGGGGAAGGCTCTCTGCAGTAATTAACAAGTAATTAGGTGCTTGCATGCTGTGAATCAACTCACATGATCCAGGATCTGAGCATTTAATAAAGCGGTGACTTTACTCCTGCAATTTTTTTTTGCCACTAATCCAGCAAAGACAACAGACACAAACAACTGATAAAATTTTTTTTTATTATTCACTTTTGAATTCTTTTACACTTTCCTGAATATTCTGTGTAAGGTGAAACTAGAACTGTTTAAAAGACATACACAAATCTAGTACATCAATAACCAGGTATTTCTTTTTGCTATACTATTCTCACAACCACGTGTGTGCTAGGCAATATAACCGTCACAGAAGCAAACTTTAGGCAGAATACTGGTCAGTAAAAACAAAGCGAAAAGAGCTACCAGATATACAGACAGGCTCGGTTCCACATTCACTACTGCATTTATCAAGCGCCAAGTATGAACTGCACAATTTGTTCAGCTAGTAGAGGGGAGTTTTAAAATCAGTGCATGAAATTCTCCTCAGCAGACAGATGGACAGACGGACAGATGGCTCCTCTATACCTAAGTGGAATGTGAAGGCAGGGGGATGATACCGCAGGACTGATAGGTGGCTAGTCCTAATCTTTTTCACTGCAACTCTGATTAGGTTTTATTTAATGGGACGTGTTTGAAACGGAACTAGGTGAGGATGTTTGGAGCTCAAATATCACAAGCGTTGCAAATGTATAGGTCTGCATTCCAGCACAATAAATGGGAAATCCTGAATATTTGAGCCAGGTCTTGGAACTACCAACAAACCGCAGACAAGAGCTGAAGGCTGCACCAGCACTGCCAGCCCTCAAACATCCACGAGAAACCCGACCTCCAGCAGGCTCAGGTCTCACCCACCATCCTGACACCACCCATCATCAAAGAAAGGATGACGACTATGTGGGAGTCCAAAATTGCTTTAATGGAATTTAAACAGGTGAGAGGGTCAAGGATGAACAGAGTCCAACGGGAGAAAAATTTCTATAAAGTGAACCTAAAGATGGCTCGGTGGGTTACTTAAGTTTTCAGGATAACTTCAAAATGGGAATACCATGAGGATTTCGATTCACCTAAGACTAAAGTAATGCAAAAGTGGCAGATCCCTTCATGGTATCATCTGAACTAATAAGGCCATTCAAAAAATTGAATCTTCTCCTATTGCAAGTCCATGGTAGTGAACCAAGAATTCTCACTACTAAAGAATATCTCAGGTATAATTAGCTACGTTATTGCTGTGGGAATGGGCTTAGTCATGCATGCATGTCATATGAGCATGAAAGCACTCTGAGAAGTCAAATCCCAGTTATCTGCCAGTGTAAAGAGTTTGGAAATCAAGCTGCTAACTCCCCCGTTACCCTCCTCCCCAAAACAAACCCCATCCCCAGAAAGACAGGACCAACGCAGTGAGCTTTTGACTGAAAGCGGTGCCTCAGGCTTGGTTACAAATGTCGACAGAGTGCCTGTAGAACTAACTCAGAGCAGTGTTCCTAACTGGAATGCCAGGCAGCGGATCGTTCTCCTTCCACGCCCCAGTGTCACAATAGAATCTCTACAACTTTCTGTACAACTTTACAACAGAATTGTACTTCGACTGTTTTGGTGCCAAATTAAGCTCGCCAGAGTTACCTAATTGATGTCTGCTTCTCTGCCAATAAGGGTTTTGTAAAGTCAATTGCAATCACAAAACCCATAATCACAGTGTTCAGTTAAAAATATAAACACGGTAATCCTAAGTGTGGATGTTGCTCGTAGGAAAGTTGGGAATGCCACTGGAATAACCGACCGCCGCTTTACGGACACACAACACCAACCAACCCTTTTCACCCCACAGACAGTTTTTGCTACGTTGAGGTTGTGAAAGTCGATGTACTATTCTTTTTGCTCGTCGCACAAAGGGATATATGTGTAGGATACAGGGTGACATTGAACACAGAGTGAAGCGTGACAGCCGTTAGTTCTCTCCCTCCCCAGCGTCCCCTTCATCTCCCTGGTTTTCCGACGTCCATAGCTGTAAGAAAACGCAAACACGTGTTCACAGTGAAAGCACACAGTTGATTGCAATTAGCTGAGGAAATTGCTGCCTTCCCTCTTCTCACAGCAGCAATATAGACTTGAACTTAAGAGTAAAGCTAAAGAATAATGAACTAGAAAATGAACAGAGGACAACAAGTAAAAAGCCAGCCCAAGTTTGTAAGCTCAACATAAAGCTGGCTGCTGAGAAGACACAAATTCCACTTTGGGTTACAAGAAAGCAGAGTTTGTTTCTGTGGTTAAAAAGTGATTTCTGGTTTAAACTAGCCAAAAATCACTAGTTTGGTTACAAAAAGCAGGGCAGGTAAGGCATGTAGTGAACGCCTTGGAAAGGCTTTTAATGGCCCAGAACTACCTGCACCCTCAGCTGTCGAGCCCCACTCAGTGGAGGCTGGCAGGCTGCAGGGGTACCCAGGCGCAGCGCGGGACCTGCCCGGGGATACTTACAGTGAGGTTGTCCCTAAGCAGCTGCATGATCAGAGTGCTGTCCTTGTAAGACTCCTCATTCAGCGTGTCCAGCTCTGCTATCGCTTCATCGAACGCCTGCAAACAGGCACGAGAGTCTCTGAATGCACTCCTGCTCACACACAGCTTACACATTTGCCACGTCACTATTCAAATCGTGTGATAAAAGCCTCCAGTATTTTTCTTTTCCACCAAGAAAAAATGTAAACCAAAGTGAGCACCATTAGACAACCAGTGGGAAACCAAAGTCTTTGGGGGGGCATCCAGATTAAAGCCCAGAACGACTTTACTACCATGCTAATACCAAGTCTGAAGAGGCAAATGAAAGCTGTCATAGTGAAGAATCACAGACTGGTTTGGATGGGAAGGGATCTGTAAAGCTCATCTAGTCCAACCCCCCTGCAGGGAGCAGGGACATCTTCCACTAGATGTGGAGCAGGTTGCTCAGAGCCCTGGCCAACCTCACCTGGGATGGTTCCAGGGATGGGGCAGTGACCACCTCTCCGGGCAACCTGGGCCAGGGGCTCACCACCCTCAGTGTAAAAGATTTCTTGCCTCTCTCTGGTCTAAATCTCCCTCTTTTAGTTTAAAACCATCACGCCTTGTCCTGATGAAGCAGGCCCTGCTAAAACATCTGTCCCCAGCTTTCTTATAGGCCCCTTTTAAGCAGTGGAAGTCCACAAGAAGGTCTCCCTGGAGCCTTGTCTTTTCTAAGCCAAACAACCAAAACTTTCTCAGCCTGGCCTCACAGCTTGAATGATTCACACAGCTTAGAGCTGGGTTTAAAAACAACACTTGGAAGCAACACTTCTATTAAAAATGAAGGTCTCACTGGTCTAAATTGGCAGTAAAAGACAAAGGTACCATTAAGTTGTTATATACACTGTACATAAGTAGCCAAGAAAACAGAAAACAACTTTTTTGGATGGTGGAAGGTCTTGGACTTCTTTTCAAAACAGCACAGGAAAGCAGGTATGTTCCACTAGAGATCAATAAAGCCCTTCTTCCCATCAATCTGTTACACAGGCAAGCCCACGCTGCCAGCCTGAGAGCTGTGAATAAGCACTACTCCTCATTCAGGTTTCAAACAGATGTAAGCATCTTAACTGAAAAGGCAGAACAGCAGCAGCAGTTTACACAGCAAAACATCACTTCTTGTTACAGAGTATAACTGAAGTGCACAGTAAGAACACAACAATTCACCTAATGGCATATTATTCAGGCTGCTACCAGACCATTTCCAGAGATGCAAACAGCTCTGCTCAGAAGGCTCTAGTCCTATCTCAGACAAAGCTGACTAGAAGTTCGTTTGGCACAACCCACCACACAGGCTCTCTTTGGTCTCTGGAGAGAGAGGCACACACATGCAGATACACAAGGACATTTAGGCTATGACCAGAGCCACAAAGACAATGCTTCATGTATTTGCTAAAGTGATGACATTTAAAGAAATATTTCACCTCAGAAATGTTAAATTAACCCAAGTGTTGTCAAATTTGACAGGAACACCTTCTAAGAGAATTACACAAACATACAAAGAGGCTCTTTGTCTCTCCTCTCATGGGATCAACTGCACTAGCAAATTAGCTTTCCTTAAAGCCCACCTATCCCAGCTAAGTCACTTACCTGAAAATCTGCTATGAGGACAACAGTTTTAAAGATGACAGCATTTTTAAGGAATTTGATATGAAAAGGCATAATCACCTACAGAGTGCTACTGCAACCATGTCATTATCTTGTGAACCTCCACAAGAACCAGTAACAGGAAGAGTCTGCTTACCGTCTTGGCCAGATTACAGGCCTTTTCAGGGGAATTGAGTATCTCATAGTAGAAGACGGAGAAATTTAGAGCCAATCCCAGTCGAATAGGGTGTGTTGGCTGCATCTCTTTCTTGCTAATTTCAAATGCCTCCTGGTAAGCTTGCTGAGAGTTTGCTACTGTTGCTGCAAGAAGTAATTACAACCACATTAAGGCACAGCACATCCCTGCACACGCTTCCCAGGGGAAGCCATCCTATTCTCAGCCTGGGCTACTGCACCACCATTACAGAGGCTTCTTTCAGTGTTTTTAGATGTAAAAGCCCACCATTGGCTGAATTAAATACAACACTTTAATAGAGACTCAAAATGACATGTATTAAAAATAAATTCTGAGCAGTCTCAATGCACACAAGCTCCACCTGAGGCAAAGTGCACTGTGATTAAACACTTACTTCCAGCCTAGCTGAAGAAGTAGCAGTTCTAAATAATGAATCCAGACAAAACCATGAGGGTTTTGTCAAACATGCAAACAATCTATTTGTACATACAAACTATGTATTTAAACTAAAGGAAACACTTAGCAGCTTGGTCGAGAACTTTGTGTTTCAGTCTGGGGTTTCAGAGGAGACCACAGGCCCTTCCTGGCTAATGGGTAGTAAACATAAGCTCCAGAACAGTATCAAAATGGTCTGCAAGACATGGATTATATCAGCCACTCACTGGGAATTCAGGCACAGATCAGCATTGCTTTACCATTTCAGGATCAACTGGGTTAGGACCCAGTAAGCCAGTACACCATATCTGCATGCAGAAGTCTTACGAACAGTGAAGACTTATTTTCCATGAGAAAAAAACCCACACTCTCCAGGAAAAGGATTTTATACTGCCAAATATGCTTAAGAATTAGTCACAGAGGTCAGGGGCTGCCAAGAGAATTTGGCTGGTTTGATGGACACCCGTCAATCACTTCTATTAATTTCAGTGAAGCCTTTCTCTAAAAGCAACTTGCACTGCAACCATCTCCAATACTCCAGTAGCAGTAACAAAAAGAAATAAATATTTTATGTTAGGGAAAAAGAACACAAGTATTTTTTATACTTTATTCTGCTCAGCCCCCAACAAAATGAGAGATTTTATCTCTACTTACTTTGCTTATTGTCCCCAGATGCCACCTCTGAGAGGTATCTGTAGTAGTCCCCTTTCATTTTCAAATAGAAGACCTTGCTTTCTGGCTGCGTGGCATTGACAATAAGGTATTTATCCAGGAGTTCCTGAGAAAGGAAACATCACTTTTTTTTTTTTTTCCATGTCATAAAAATATTGTCAAAACCAGAGCCTTTGTTACAATGGTAACCATGAGCTGTTAAAACATTAACAATGAGCTACGTATACTCATGCATTAATCACTTTGCCTACTGCTGTCTCAACTCAGGGGAAAATAAAAAAAGAAACCAACCCAACCCCTGGAAAGCAGAAAACTTGCCATGTTGAGGCTATCCACAATTCACTCCTGCAGAACCTCATGGCTACGAGGGCTAAAGACTGCAAAGATTTCCCTTGAAATACACTGACACAAACATACATCCACAACCCAGCTAATGGAAAGCAGCAGCTCGACATTAGCACAAATCTGGTCACTTTTGCTGCCACAAATGTGGCAGAGCAGTTGAATTACCCACAACAAACTGATTCTGTCTGCAACCCTAGCTGAAAAGTGGCACAGTCAGCACATGTGCATTCAGAGAGAGATGCAAAGACTGATAGAGCTGACAGCAACTGTTCCTGACTGATCTTCAGCAAACTGAACAGCAATAAGAAGAAGCCCTCTAAGTGAAATAGCAAAACCGGTTTGGATGACAAAGTACACACCTTCTCCATCCAAAATAAAGGACTAAACGAGCCTTAGGACATTGGTATTCATTAAAGTAGGAACTTAAATGATAGACCTTTTAGCAGGACTCATGCCAGTGCCCCAGAGCTAAATTTGCAGACAGCAGCTGAGGGTCTTCAGCATTGCCTTATCTGTTTTTTTTTCCATTTAAAACCAAACAAAGCTCTTTTATAACAAATTCCCTAAAAAACAAACTAGATCACTTAGGAGATAGAACTGGACCCAAGCATGTGGCTATGCAAAATTACTCCCCCACTAAGGTGCTGCATTGTCTCCAGCACTAGTAAGACTCCTTGAGCCTCTCTGAAGAACGCTGCAGTACTAACTACTGTTATTTTTGCAGTTGGATTATTACCAGAACATCATTGCAGATATCCTGCAATTCAGCCTCAATTTTCTCACGATATTCTCTTCCCATCTGCTGCTTCTTCTCGTTCCTCTCTGTCTTCTGTTCAATGCTGGAAATGACACGCCAGGAGGAGCGACGGGCACCAACCACGTTCTTGTAGGCAACTGAGAGCAGATTCCTTTCTTCGTTGGACAGTTCGTGCCCTTGCTCGGTGACAGCCTTCATAGCAGCAGCCATGTCATCATAACGCTCAGCCTGTTCAGCCAGTTTGGCTTTCTGTACCAACTCACTTTTATCCATGGCTCTCCTGTAATTAGCAGGGGATAAAAACAGAGAAAAATGTCCCCTGATTGTCTGCGCTTTGCAAGTTAGTGCTGAAGGGTGAAGCACAACTCACAGTCACTAATAAATGGGAATCTATCAATTCTAATTAAGAGGAAGAGTTTCTCTTTAGACATTTGACTTTTTGCCCAATACGTATAATTTCTATTTGTATATGACCAGTCACAATCCTAAAGATATTTAAGAATCATTCTTCAAAATGCAGCACAATTCACACTGGCATTAAGCACAGCACATTGGTATTTCTCCCGTGTAGATCTCTCTCCTTTCTCACACAGATCAGTCTGGACACCACCAACTTTGGTTGGTTTTAGGTTTTTTTGCATGTTTGTTTCCCCTCCACTATTACACAACAGCAGTCACTTAGGAGTGTTGAAGCACTGGACAGCTCCTCCTGACACTGAAGATTTCTTGCACACTACAGGAGATGTTTCTGTGGGTTTAAATAAACCATATCCACTAAAGCTGTAGTTGCTGCCAACTGTGGAAAGTAGGTTTATACTGTTCTGCCAGAAAAAAAACCCCACACACTTTTTTTGTACATTCATCAATGTATGTACAATTCTACACAGCTACAGTGGCTGTAGTCTGAGGTTCCAAAATCTCTGGAGTAACGACATTCACAAAACCCACACGGGATGTGGCCCACGTGGTGGTCACCACTGCAAAACTAATTGCTTGTATGAAAACAACTAGTTTATCATTTCTGATAATGCAGTTTACTGAAGCCAACGTCACTGACCACAGGGCCCCTGCAGAGCTTAAGTTCTGAAAAAGGAAGCTAGTGAGGAATGTGTCAGTGAGGCAGCTCCAGCACTGCCAGCTTCTACAAGCCAATGCTAACACATAGGGAACCCAGCTACTGAGCTACCAACCTTATGCTCAGTCACCTAGGGCCGGGTTCACAGGAGGACTTAAACAAGTTTCTTTGCCTTTATCAAAGTTAAGTGGGCCTCAATACTTCACAAACTCCCAGGCACCCCAAATTCATCTGTAAAATTTCTCCAGGTGCACAGGTTCACTTTTGGACAGGCCAAGAACTGTTATTTTTGTCAATGCTGGCAGTAATATTTCTCTCCCACTCCCTAAATCCCAATCAGGACTCTTCATTGTCCAGATGAGAAGTTTCAGGCTGAGACCTAACAGCTTAAAAAGAACATCTAAAAGAACAACAAAAGGCAAACAAGAACATTTACAGTTGTCTTTCACAGGCTTCTGTTCATCAGATGAGCATCTTCAGCTCTATCAGAAAGAGCCAACAGGCTGGAAGCAACTGCTGTAGCCTTTTCCCTGGCTCTCTCCTTTGGAGAGCCCAGTCACACAGGCTGCTGATGGAGAACATCTCACACACACTGCTCAGTTTGTATTTTAATCCAAGTATCATCTACCAAACTATTATACAGGGGAACCAGTGCCCTGTACTAAATCCTCAACCAGGACAACAAGATGCAGATCCAAATTCCCATTGTGTGTATGAGCAGTTTCAGAGTTTCCTATTGCCAAGGCCAGAGTCCTAACTACAAAATTTTGGGATGAGCGTATCCAATCCCTCAAGCAGAAGATACTCCACTTTGGCAAAAAAATTCACCCAAGACACGATGTCAAATGTTACTTCACATCAAAGCTCTTGAAGTAAACCCAGCAACCAAATGTGCTACCTGCTATGTATCTGCAGGCCACCCTCACCCCTACCTGTGTCTGACCCTTTGTGGATCTAGCCCAATGCACCCACCATGTAAGGCACTCCCCCAGGATACACAATGCCAGAACCAGCCTCCTGGAAAGAAACCTCTTGCAGACTTGTAAGTGAAGTTGGGCTGCACTTCAGCTCCATTTCCAATGCCACGTTCAAAGGAGTGGATTCCAGCACCTATTTAAAGGTGGCACACAGACTTCAGATCAAAGCCCTCCACAAGACAAACTGACTGTGGGTAGCAGTGTGACAAGTTCCTGTAAGGTATCATTAATTTAGCTGTGTTCCTCAAGAGCCTTTCACTGTGGGGATATGCTGTATTGACAATGGCTTCTGCAGACATCAAAAAGATAGCTGCTCAGGAAAGGGGCCGTGGAGGCTGTGATGTAAATTTTTTCTCCCTGCTTTGAGGGGTACCTTAGTGCCAATACGTAACAAGCCCAATGAACTCATCAGATCATTTACCATGGAGAACCCATCCCACTTCTCACTGCTGCATCTATCAAACCTCGTAAACCATTCCCTTAACTCAGCACTAAATGTAGACTATGTGCTTAAGACAGGAAGTAATTTGTGAGTGGCATTCCTCCACCCACTCACTAAAGTCTGCACATGAACAAAGTACACCTGAAGAATGCTTTTTATGTCACAAGACCAACTTTAAATAATAGGACATTTAAACCCAACAGTTTCAGTGCAGTTCTAGTTTCTTTACAGCCTGCACAGCTTCTAGAAGCATTTCTATTGCAGCCATCTTACCCTCTCTTCTTCTCATGGAATGTGACTACTACATAGGAAAAGCCTGCTGCCTGAAGTCCAGCAGCAAGCACCTCCAAGAGTTTACATTTTGCCATCAAAAGGTGAGCTTTGTCTTTGATCTGCACTTTGCCAATAGTGGTCTAATCTGTAGACAAGTCATCATCCATGCAGAATTCCATTTACACACAATACAGGCTTTAGTTTAGAAATAGTCCAGAGTTGGTTTTTTTTTTTTAATTCAAGCTCACTGACATATTTATCTCTAGGTACAAGTCAGTTCACAGCAGTCAATGGGTTCATATGAGGACACATGAAGGAAATCACAGAGGGAACTGCAAGGGTATAAAGACCTAGTAGATAAAAGAGATCTAGAAACCAGTTTAACATATCAACTATGCAGGCAAAACCCCAGCACTAAACATTAGAGTATTATTTCTCATCAAACAGCTTTCCTCAGTAATATGAGCAATTTATGCACATCTTAAAACATAACTCAACCTGGTTACTGAGTGTGGAGTTCCTCAGAATTTTGCTGGCTTAGTTTTGACATAAAAATTCAGTATACAGAGGCTCGAGTTGTTTAATTAGTCTCAGTATCTGTACTGTTAGCTGGTCTGCTGTAAAACACAAAGTACTATTCAATAACATAGATTTAACAACTTAAATGCAGTGAGAAAATCATCACCCACACCAAAATAGCCACCATCAACTGTAAAGCCTGCCATGGTTTTGTTCACAGGGTGCTGCATAAAGGAACACACAAAATCCTTATTTGATTCTCCATTGCTTACCTTGTTAGAAGCTTGGAGAGAGCTTTGCAGAGCTATGCTGGCTTGAGCTCCAAAAGAGGGAAGTGTTTGCCAGAAGGAAAAAAGATACAAGGAAAGGAGTGATGTTTGAAAAGGCAAAGAAGCAACTATCAGTTATAACGGGTCCCTCCCATAGAGGAGATAAAAGCCACACTCAGACAATGGATCAGTGTGCCACAGGCTGGAACAAGCAAAGCCTACAACTAAAAATACTCCTAGGCCACAAACAGAAGCCATCTCACAGAGGTTACCTGCAGCTAGGAGCAAAACACAGAGAGGTGAGGAAGAGGAGGGGCCAGGAGCGAGCTGCGCAACGCCAGGCAGGGCGAGGGGGGCAGGGGGCTGGAGCAGGGACCTGCAGGCCACAGCCACCACAGGGCCCCAGCTGCACCCCTTCCAAGCAGAAGAGTCTTGTATCACATCTGCTCACACACTGCAAATTCTTAAGGCACTGTCTGCTTAAGGATCTCTCAAACCACAACTCAGCAGCTCTCCAGAACACAGTGGCTGAGCACCATCTACAACAGGGAACGTCAACTGCCAGCCACCAGTCACAGCCACTGGTACTACCTGCCAGAAAACTGAACCCCCTAAATCCCACTGATCCAAATGTAATTTTTTTTTTTTTCCTTCTATGTCCCATACAGCCCAGAATTCTTTTAATTTCCCTAACAAAGGCAGAATGTCATGTGTGCAGGCAGTAAAAGTAACAAGTGCTTACTGCCCCTCACCCCCAGAAAAGCCTAAGGCCTGTGAGGACAGGACTCTGAAACATTACAAAGCATCACAGGAAGAGGTCAGAACCTGCACATCACAGCCCCCTCTTAGCTGACTCCTTGTGTTCAGTGGAAGATGCAGGAAGAAGGGGATGGCACAGCCACCCTGGCAACAGCACACACCGAGACCTTTCAAGAGTGGCTGGCCACGCAGAACTGGAGTTTTACATCTCAGTAATGGAGGAGGAAAATATACAGACAACATTCTT
>NW_008607949.1:12925-15799 GCF_000691845.1 Merops nubicus
TCAGCAGGAGCTCCAGAACTACATCCTACTGCTCAGCAGCTACTACACCTGCTTTGTAGCCTTTATTGTTTCCAATCTCGATGAGCTGTTTAAGACAAAGCCAAAACTGATCAGAAGTATCTGTGTTTAAAGTCTGCAGAAATCAAATGAAAACTGACACTGAAAAAAAAAATAAATCTGGCTTATATAATGTATTGAACTGACAGGACAATACTAATGAGCCTATGCTGGCCTGAAGTCTGCTGCTCCCCATGACCTGTTCTTCTGATGCTAATTAAGTGATTGATTTTTGTGTACTATTTTTCTCTTTATAGCAAGCATGAGAATCTATCAGACAAACACTTCTGCTTTGTTAAAAACAAACAGTGAGAAAGCAGCATGGTTAGTGGTTCGACATGCTGGTCCCTAACGAGTCGGGTGGAGCTGCAGGTTGACAGACCTGCCCATTCCCCTGTGAGAAACAAATGCCAAACCAGACCTGCCAAAATGGGACGTGAGCGTTACTTCTCAGTCACAAACTCTGCAGGTTCACTCAAATTACAACAGGAAAAGCAGCAGACTGGTTCAGAATTTATAGTTCAGCCTTCCAACAATATGTGAATGTTGCTTATTTGATTTCTGGATGGGCAATTCATTCCAAAATTAAACAATCCATGAGGCAAGTGGTCTTTCAAATTACAGATCTATAATTACAGAGGAAGAGCTTTGGAGATACTATTTCTAAAACAAACGGAAAATCCTCCATAATTCAGGTACACACATCTTGACACATCTGCACCATGTTGATGGCATTCACCCAGCAGATATTCCTCATAGGCCAGGAATCAGCTCTTTAAATATAGTGCAAGGAACTTTTCTTGCTCTGTTGTACTATTAAGCATTTGACTTCATTAGTTGAGTTTCTCTGTCTTGGTTCCCTCAAAGGCTACCCTGTACTGTTAAATAACCGATTAGAAAATGAATTTGTCTAGTCAAATCTGAACAGTGGAATATTCCACAACTGCCAAGGGCCCAGGTGGAACAAGTTCAGTAAAACACACTGCAAACATGGGGACAGAAAAAGGAAAATGGCTCCAGAGTCGTGACAGGCTCGCTGACCTTGTGCAGCAGCCAACTTTCACCTCCTCCTCCTCTGCTGATGAGCTGCACACCCTGGCCTTCAGCTCCAATCTGCATGCAAATGTTCAGATAAAATTAACATTCTATGAAGCCGTGCCCGAGCTGCCCCAGCCAGCTCCTGCCACCATTGCTTGTTGCTTCCTAAAACCGAGCGATATAGCTTCGGAACAAAACGACCTTCAGGGGCTGCAATCCCCACAGACAATTAGGAAACTCTACAGCAAGCACCAGCTGCACAGAGGAATAACTGATGCTGTCTGGTTAACAAGTTTAGCTCTTCTTAACGTTATTTACAGGATGGAGTGTGGGCTGACAGGGCCGGTGCCCCCACCTCCCTCTGCCACTGCACCCAGGATGGCTGTGGGGAGGAACCAGCAGCTCCAGAGCACAACCTGCTCGCAGGGAAACACCTTGTCCCAGCCAGCACCATCGCTTTTGGCTGGGGACCAGGTGGAAATGGTGAGTTATCCCAAAAAATCTTCCCCCAGGCACAAACGTTCCTGCCAAACTAATGTATTCATATCACAGGTAAATCACTTTTGTTAATAATAAACGGAGAGTATTTATATTACAGGGTGGGGCCAAAAGGGTGGCCATACAGCAGACACTGCTGTAACACCTTGTCTTCCTGGCCTGTATCAGGATACCAGACAGGAGCATTAACTCTTTATCTCGTTATTCAAATTGCTATTTACTTAACTCCTCCTCACCTGAGTTTATTCACATGCAGCTCAAAAAGCTGCATGCTGGCAAAGGCCTGCTTAGGGGAAAAAAACCCCCCAAACCTCAACATCAAAACAGCAGAGACCAGAACATGTGGTACTGACATAATGAGGTTGAGAAAACTGCATGAGTCCCATCTGTGCAACGAGCCCATCACTTCATCGGTACCAATTTAATAAAGAAAATATAATACAGGCTGTATTTTCACAGTCCTTTTATGTGAAGAGTGAAAAAAGCACCAGCATTTCTGCTTTTTTTTTTTTTTTCCTCTACCAGTTGATGCCTTGTTATTGTTTTACAATAAAAACAAGCTTTTCTTTGCATAAAGCCTATTACCATTTCTGACTGAGGTGTCCTACCACAGTCAACGTGTAAGGACAAAAATATTCCTGCAGTCACTGAAACTCTAAAACCTTAAAAATGTTCTCAAACTGTCTGATGTTTTTATGTAAGAGTTTAGTTTTTGTGGTGCTGCATGAGGTGGAGCTTGCTTTCCTACCACCAGAAAACTTATTTTAATTATTAATAAGAAATTGAGCTGAAAGCAACCAATTTATATTGTGATCTCTGCATCAGATGCATTTTTGGTCCCACATGGTAACACAGTGACTCTATGCCACAGACATGGGGTCATCCTGGTTAATATCTGATGGTACAAACCTCAAACGAAACCTATGGGTGTTAGTTCAGGGTTACTGCCCAGCCTTTCACAGGCCGGGGCTGGCTTGAAGCAATCTTCATTCCCTTTGAAGTCCTCCCTAAACGCACCTTTATTCCCAAATGGACGCAAATGATGGAAACTGGAAAATAATACTAGAACAATTGTCCTTCCTTCTGAAGCGTTCACATTTCTGCGATCCCCTTCAGTGCGACGTGAGCAGGCTCCCACACCCCGGCCCAGACGAGGAACCTCCCCTCTCCGGCTCAAAGGGCCCAGCTTTTCGGCCGGGCACGGAGCTCCGGCCTTCGCGAAGCTGCGAGGACGCCCCAAGCCCTGCCCCGCTCTGGGGCGGTGAAGGCAGGAGCCGCGGG
>NW_008607950.1:0-5733 GCF_000691845.1 Merops nubicus
CAGAGGGGACGAGTCGGAAGAACGACCCAGAAAAGCAAGGCTCGATAGATGAAGTCCAGGGTGGGTGTGGGATCCTTTTCTTATAGCTGCAAACGCTAGATGCCTGGAAATGGGGGAATTTATATTTATCGAGGGATTTAGTGGCCGTTCCAAACGTAATGGAAGGAAGATAATCAGAGAGACACTAATAATGTAAGGTTGTAAACGGTGCTGTAATTGGTTACTACACTAGAGTGGCAACGACTGCTGGAGGAAGCACGAGTCAGACAAAGCAATTGGTTTTTAACAAATCTGCCGCATTCCCTACTGAGGGACTTCATACCTACATAGAAAAACCCCTGTTAGTGCCCTATTACAGTATCATTCAACAAGCACGTGAATAATGACTGCTGAATGGTAGAAGTTGTAAGATAATACCCAACATAGAAAACATAATAGCCAAAGGTTTAATCTAAATATCTTTTTGATGCATCATGTGGATTCTAAACTTTAGGGTACTACAGTTATTTCTCCAAGCAACTAAGCACAAATACCAAGAGAGGGGAAGCAACACTTCATTTACTTCTGAATTTTGTACTCAGAGATACTGCAACAGTGTTAAATTTCTTTACAGGGCAGAGGAAAACAAAAGATTTTTAAAAATAACACACACACACACAAAAAAAAGACTTTAAAAGGAGGAATTACATTAAAACTAGAAGCTAGGAAAATGGTGAAAAACTTGAAGATTAGAAGGAAGCTTACAGACACTACATTAGAAGTCCAGAGGGAAAAAAAAAAAAATTATCAACTGAAAAATTTAAAAGCACCCTTACCTTTCTCCCCACCCCCCAGTCTTTTTACATCCCCGGTATTCCTGTTCCTCAAAACAACATGTCTGATTAAACATAAGAGCATAGAAAACACCTGTAAATGAAGGATACTCCCAAAAAGTGGAAATCATTAAAATAAAAAAAAAGCGCAAAGGTCTGCTAAATTCAATGTAACACGGACATGAACAAAAAGGTCTAAACTCAACTTTGCCAAACACAAAGTTGCTAAGAGAATTGCATTCAAATACATCAGATGTATGAAGTCTGACAGGAAACAGTTGGGTATGCAGATAATCTCGCTGTAAAAAGAGCACAAAAGAAAGAAAATCAGAAAAGGTCAAACAGTATTTGTGTTAGGATTCACAGCCACAGAAAAGGTCAAAGAGGTTCTCAGACAAGTTCTTTACATCTTGTGATATGTTCTGGGCACCATCTCAAATTGAACAAGTTTCAGAACTAAAAATGCAAATTTTAAGAGGATTCCTGAGATGATGCTGGAAACTACAAGCCAGTTGGTCTGACTTCTGTGCCTGGAAAATGTCTGTGTATTGTATGGAATACCAAATATTCAGTGTCAATACAGGCAAAGTAGATGGAAAAAAGACAAACCCAAACTGTAAAAACACTGATGGATACAAAATGAACATCTACTGCCCTAAGAAAAGTACTTGGATTTTTTTTTTTCATACTTCTCCAAAAACATAAGCTCAACCATTACCAACAGTTAAAGGGCAAACAGAATGTGACTAACAATACAGAAAACATGTAGCCTGAAAGAAAGGATGATTTGATGCAATGGCAAAGGCATATGGTGCACATAACTCTTGAAAATAATGCACAGAGCTAATGATCTCATTTGCAAAGAAAAGAGAAAACTGTGGATTGTAGGCTGATGGCATGAAAAAATCAAAAGAATTAGACATTTATGAAAGTTGTTCCAAACATACTTTTCAATTTGGAGAAAGACGACTACTACAAAAAGACAAAATGTAGATCTACAAAAATTACATAATGAGCAGTCAGCGACACTTGTCTTGGTTTAGGAGGAGGGTTTGTTGTATTGGGGTTTTTTTGGTTATCCACACAGGAGATCAAGTACTGAGCTAGGTAGATATCTATTTGATCAAATATAGCATACAGTTTAAATTGCTTCCTTGAAAAAATAAGAAATATACAGTAAAAATAGAAACACTGAATGTGTAAAAAAAAAAATCAAAATCTTTTAAGTTTTATTAAATCATTTTAACTATCTTGTATTTAGATTCCAATGGCTATATACATATAAGTGGCAATAATTTTTTATGCTACTTTTTTTGTGTGTACAGATGTATTCAAAACTAACACATGAGCAAATCACAAGCGAATTGTTGTGGCAATCATCCTTTTCTTCTAAACCTTTCAACTTAATAAAGAAATGTGTGACTGTGTTATTGGAAGGTCTTAATTAATAAGACTTTCTTAATTTTTGTAATGCTTAAAATCTGTGTAGTTCAGCAACATATAAAACTATGACCACTGGAGAATATTTCTGCTATGAAAAGAAGACCAGGTGCTATTTTTCTCCCTCCCCCCAGTTTTTGCATGGTACTAATGCTAATAGCTTATGTTTTCTTGCTTTATGCTTACAATTTTGTAGTCATCCCTTTTATGAGTGACTGCATGATACACAAATGAGAAATAACAGTACTGCCCTTTTTTTTTTTTTTTTTTTTTTTAAATTTTGGGAGAACAGAAATTTCCTGAAGTTTTTCTCTCAAAGTTTTGAAGTTAATCAGACTTCCAAGAAAAAAAAATAAACTATTTCAACTGAAACAACAGACAAACAATGCAGTTAGTTTCTTACAAAACTTCTCTATTAAATTACATTCATATGTTCTTAACAACAACAAAAATCTGTAATTATCCAAACTATCCAATGTGGCAGTAATTAGTCTCTGCCGATTCAAATATTGTGAAAAACTCGATATGATTTTCTTCATTTAAAAAAACCTAAATTTTTCAAATATATTTTGCATTACGGAAAACTGGTTTAATTCTATAATTTTAATTTAAATTGTAGATTCCGAAAGAATGTATTACATGAAACATTTGGCTCCTTTCTTGGCAATATGAATATTTCCATTCTTCATTACCTTGACATGGTGCATATATATTGAAAGAAAATTATAATGAAGGTTGTATTTTTTCCTTAAGCTGCTGCTCTTGTTTTATTGGCACCTGGTCATTGTGAACTAAGCTTCAGAAAATGTCAGATGACAGAAAGAGGAATTGAGGCAAGCTTTCAATACTCAGGATGAGCTTCATGGCCTTCACTCACAGCTCAGGGGTTTATGCCACATCCATTAGAAACCTCACCTGTCTCCAGGGACCATCGTTGTCCCTCCTCACTAGTTGTCTCTGGCAGGAATCACCAGACAAGCATTCCAGAATTGCTTTCAGCTACTCAGTGCAGAACACTGTGGCATACTTACGGCATGAAAGCAACAGAAATATTTGCAGCAATGCATGTGTGGCACTAATTTAACTCTAGTCTGTCTTTTATAAAAAGTAATTTTGTGTATTCCATTGTTTTCCTTACCAATAATTTCACAATAGGAGCTTGTAAAGTAATTATAAGCAAATAAACTGTATAAGCTTGCAATCTAACAGCAGGCATAAAGTAATGACTATGGTAGCATAAAACTAAGAAGAAATAGTGGATCAAGACTGATGATTATAGTGGGAAGTTTCAAGAAAGTGCTAGTTCACAGGACAGAAAAATGCTGAAGCAACCAATCTGTCCTAGGTGGTCTCTCAAAAGAAGCTGAACAGATATTGGGACGGCTATCAGAGGGCAAGATTAAGCCATAATCTTTCAAGGATTTAGGTGTCTGAATGCACAATATTTGATTAAGAAAAAAAAATAAAATTTTCAATCCTCTATTAATAAGCCAGAAGGAATAGGTAAAGTTTCAGACTTTGTAATTAACCCGCAGCAGCTGCAATTGCTTTATGGATCATTCCTGCAATAAAAAAAATACAGACCTGCCACCTGACAGAAGAAAAGTTCTGAGTATCTTCGCATATCTAGGATTTTTTTCGTAGCTTAAATGGACAGAAATAGCAATTTTGGGCATATGGTTTTCCTTCCAGTGTAACAATGCCAAAGACCTTAATCTGACCATGTATGGGTTTATCCTCATAACTTGTTTAAACAATTAAATGTCTTTTGGGAAGATACCCATTCTTGACAAATATTTCTGTATTATGCATTTCAAATGATTATGCTTATACACACATTTTTATTAGGATAAATAAAGTTTATATTATGGAAGGTCTAGAGGTGATTTAAACTAATAATGAGTCATATTTTCCAGATGTTGCATCATTCTTTCCTGATTGCTTTCCATTTAAAGTGTCTCTTGTACCTATGAATATTGAGACTATGTGATACATCAATGTGTGAAGAATTCCTGCACAGAACATTTAACTAATGCAGTATAAGAGATATTTTATCATCCTCTTCCAGTGAAACCGTTCAATTAACCTTAGAAATGATGAGCTAGGAGAGACTTTGTCAAAGTGTCAGTGTGATTAGACAAGTAAGAAAACAAAACCAGGATTTTGTCGTATTCCTTTGTTACTAATAACCAAACATTAAAGAATAAACATTTATTTTGCCCACTAACTTTTAGAGTACGTTCACTTCCTGCACATCTGTCTTTAATTCAGGGCAGAAGATCTGTTGTTCGAAGTTGTGCTTCTGTCAGGAGAGCAACTCTGCCACAAATACAACTTTCAGTAAAATAACCTAAAATCCAGGATAAAAGGTTTGGCTTTACCACCTGCTAGGTTTAGGTGTGCCCTTTTAATAACTATTTTTTCCTACTATATCTTTTTATATAACCTCCTTTCCTGGTATCCACTGGCCAACAATGAGCTAAAGGCTATAATAAAAAGAGCCTTGGTCTTCTGTATGTGGTTTGGTTGTTTAGGTTTTTAGTTTGGAAAAAAATACTAGATATAAATCTGACTGGGTAGTAAATGTAATATTTATCTGCATGAAATATCAATTTTGCTTCTCCTTTTGCTGACTTCTTACGTTTAACTTTTTGCTTCTATTATAACACACACGGCAAGAATTTTCTGCTATCCTTAGCGCACTTGGTAACAGTCATGAAAGATTAAACAGAGAAGAGAAACATGGTATCTTTCTAAGCAAGGGGATTGGGGAAGGCACTTGACAAATCTATTCTCTGCAACATAGTTACCATTTCAAACAGTTGCTACATATCATGTGCTGACAGACAACTTTGTTAAAAAGGGAGCTCTTATTTAAGAGTCATGGTCCCTAAATGCAGACAGGCTTAGCATGCAACTGTATGTTAAGATAGAGGGTGTTCAACATAGATTACTATATGCAGTTAAATGGAATCTTGTTTGATCTCTAATTTAAACACAAGTTTCACCTCTGAAATGTTAAGGAAAAAACCCAACAGACTAGTGTTAGAATCAAAGTTTTTTTCTCTAGGAAGAAACTATGAGATTTAGAGGAAAAACATATAAAAAGTGCTTTTTTTTTTTTGGCATTATCACGCAGCCAATTACAGCTACTTTTCCAGTGGGAATGTAATGCTGGATAAAGTATATTTGCGGTATAGCAAAAATCAAAAGGCAAGCAAAACGCCTGAATAAAGCGCTTTGTATAGTAGATAAAAGAGTGTAAAAAATAGGCATCAGTAAAAGCTTGTGTGAAACCAAAGAAACCCTGAGAAGAAGACACATTTTCTGTACTAAAAACATTGAGAAATGGCGCTGCAACTAAAGAGACCAATGTTTCTTATAGTTGTAGCCTAGACTGCGTAAATTGGCTAGGAATTCTGTTAGCAATTAGAACGTACTCAAAAACAAACAAAACCATCAAAAAAAAAAAAAAAAAAAA
>NW_008607950.1:5744-22006 GCF_000691845.1 Merops nubicus
TAAATCAGCCTACCCTACAAGCACTACTAGAAAGACTAATACTGGTGTTCAGTACAAATGTTCTCTGATTATTACAGTTACTTCCACGCTGTAAAAACATTTCAAAACCAGACAGGGTTTGGGAGGTTGTCTGAACCTATTTTTAAGTCAGGAGCAGACAAATGCAATTCTACAAGTAGACATTTAATAAGGATATTACCATCATCAAAGAAAGCTATTTAGCATATATTACAATATTCTGAGATCGTCCATTAAAAGACAACTGATCACACATGCATGAAAAAGTACCTAAGTGTTCAAGATTAGTTAACAAAATAACATAAATGATTGAAATCTTCAGGTTTCCAAAACAATCTTTCATCAAGGATTGTTTCTTGTAGACAGTATTTCTCCATTGTTTTGTATCTTAAACAACAAATGAGAACACACCGAAACACCTCATACGAAAACTTACAAGACACCATGTGCCCAGGTTTCAAGATATTTTAAGTTCTCCAGTTAAACACACTATGAGCTAAAACTTGAAATCCTAAACTTATTAGGTGAATTAATATCCAGCACAATTGTTTTTTCTTCTGCTCCTGTAACACTTTGAAATTGTCTAAACTGTTAGAAAAACAAATCACAACAGCATGAAAACCAAGAAATGAACTGAATACTGCACTGCAAGTTTCTCTCTCTTTCTGGGTGCTTTCCTATTGGGGAGGGGGGAGGGGGGGGGATAAAAAAAAAAATCAATCCCCAAATTACAATGCTTCTTCAGTATGCACGAACATTGCATCCAACAGATATGCTTTATATGTAATATAGGGAATATTTACAAGAAAGTGTATAAAGAAAGTTGCCCAGTAGCACAAATTGTTACTGTGAAGGAAAAAACGTGAAGTTTGACTGCCTTTCAAACTTATGAAAACACATTGCCCGTGTAGTACTGAGTGAGATATGGGTAAACATACATGTCACCAGACATTAAACATGGCAAAAATTTAAGACCACCACTAAAAGCCCGGGCCACAGGATGAAGAACGCTGATCAAGTTTTTGTTTGCTTGTTTTTCTTTTGTTTTGTTTTCTGTAGTGATTGTTATGCCTCTTAAATCTTAATGTAGAAAGATGCAAATATATCAATTGCCTATTTTGCTAATGCAGGCACTCTTTAACATGATTTTAATTTTTGATAGTACCATCTTGTTAATATATTCAATTAGCAGCAGATAATCCCCTAAGCTATATAAAACTCAAAATATACAATACCCTTACTTTTTAGCAAAGAAGTGAGAATAGCACACACATAAAAGTTAAACTAAATACTTGGGCTTGTGATGTTATAATTTCTCCATGGGCTCTATGGCTAGATCACTCACAGAACTCTGCATGAAGAGACTGATGCCAGAAATAATTCTTGGTGAGATGTCTCCTCTATTTTCCTTGCCCTTACCATGCAAATTTCTTTCCTGCTCCTCACCATTTTTCCTCCACACGCATTTTGTGTTCTTAAAAATAAATTAAAAAAAAACCCAAAAGCTCAAAGACCTTCCAACCATATCCACAAATTCCCCCATAAGACAAAAGTTGTCTCATGCTTTTTCGATCTTTTCTGCAAAACAAGGGATTAAGAGCACTACTAAATTCCCCTTTGCAAAGACTTTTGGTTTTATAAAACAGCTATTGAAAGAGGAATACACAAAAATCTGCACACAGCTCTTAGATGATCATGTGTGCTTAATATTGTAATAGGATAAAGGTTAAGCATAATATTGTTTGACCCTTTCAACTACTGACATTCATGCCATGTTATTGTTAGTGTTGCATGTTAAGCAAGCAAATTTTCAATGAACTTGTGTTGGCTTTACCACAGACACAGATGTTAGGCGGACTCCTTTGTTCATAAGGTTCTCATTATTAACTGAAACCAAGCTGAATATTTGACTGAAGGAAAGGACCATATCATTGTTTTCAGATTTTGCTCTATGACTTAACTGAACTACATCTGCCAGCTTTGGAAATACCAAGTACTTCTTGGCGCCAGTACTGGCGCCTTGCTCTATGACTACCATCTTAAATGCTTCAGCTTGAGGAAGTCTAGTAACCATCAAAACAGTTTAATAAAAACTTAAAATTGTGATTAAGAGTTACTCACTAGCTCACAGAGTGCTCTGAAATTTGTTCTATTTATGAATAATTTCACAAAATAAGCAAGTCACAGTAAACTGGATGCATGGCTGTAAATATACAGCCTAAAAAGTTCACAAGATGTTTTTTGTGATTTATGAAGTCTGTGTTATATTTGAAACCACATTTACTTAACAGATAGGCTGGCACTTCACAGCATAATTCAATCTGCTTCAAATCTAACCAAAGCCTTTGGGAAACATAAGGGATGCTCTGCATATAAACGCAATTCCATTTTCCACCTTTTTGTACTACTGTCTCTTAGCATAAATGAGAAAAATATTACGCTCCCTGAAAAGAAATCCCTTTATAAAAAAAGAAACTCCACTACTTGTGAAAGTGAAAGAACTCCACTACTTTTACTAACTCATATATAGGAACTATTTTATATAACATATCATTAAATATTATAATTCACTTTTCCGGATATGTCCTCAGGCTATCTGAATTGAAATAAACTACACATCCCACTTTCTTCTTCAGAAAGATCAAAATCAAATAGTCTATATATTATGCCACTTCATTAACCAATACCAAAAAAATAGTGTCAAATCTGAAGATAAGCACTATCTGAAGATAAGGACAACGGAATACATTACTAGAAAGAGGAAAATAAATGTCAGAACAAGATACTTTCATAATAGAGTGTAAAAAAATTCTCTTATTAATCAAAAGATAGAAATAATTAACATTTCCAGATTATCACTGATGTGATCTGAGCTAGAATGAACAATACTTATTTCACTTACCATGCTGAATATCTCTCATGTCTAAGTGAAGGCTGGACATTAATATTCCAACAGCTTGAGATCTTTTGTTACTTAACAACTTGACAACCTGCCAGGAGAAATCCAACTATTAGTAGTAATCTGCAGGAAAACGTATGAGATATTTTGCTTTACTCATAGCAAATTCAAAAAATAGTCCCTTGTTGCCTATATATAGATCTAAAAATGAGTGAGTTTATTATTTTTTAAGTTTGCTTCTGCTGCATAAATCCATCATAAGTGTTAAAAATGTAAGTAACCATGTCACCTAGTTCAGTCTTAATCCTAAAGGAGTCACTATAGAAGCTCCCCTAGACTTCCTCCTTCATTAAGATGCACTTTCAACTTCACACTGATGTTACTAAGTGTATGAAACAGGCTGTCATATAAAAAAAAAATTCCAACTGTGTCTATCTTGGAATTGCTTTGGTTTCCAAAACCACACAATGATTTCCATCTTTGATGTAAGCTAAAACTGTGAGAATTTGTATTTTATTTGAATGTTTGACGTACTAGGCAACAATATGAATTTTATTTAAAAAGAAAAATAACTACATACATATTGGGATTTTCTTTGATCACTTTTAGGGAATATAAAAGGTCTCAAAGCTTTTTTGTTTTTAAATAAACAACAAAAAAAATATCAAGCTATCAAAACGTATTGCCTTAGGGGGTTAAAATTAGCCACTAAAATATACTTTTGTACATATTTGCTTTGTAAGAATAAAAGCAACAAGTAATTCATAGACTGTCTTCCATGGCACTCTAAGCTGTTTGAATTCAACTTACTGTAAAATTTATAGGCTTGGTATGAGAAGCAAGTAATGCAAGTAATACCTTTGTTTGTAAAATGACATGATTCTAGATAAAATACCTTTCAATGCAGGGCTATAACCATTACGTAGACAGAAAAGGTTGATATTTAATGTACTCAGGATGCTGAGTTTTACACTGTACTAAGTCCACTGAAGAAAACCTTTGTGAGTTACTTGGAGGAAAGAAGAAAGTCCAGATAATTAGAACTGTAAGTTCAAGTTCTTTTTACATTGAAAAAAATATGTATATGCTTCCTGACTTCAAGTTACAGAGTTTCTATGTTAGCACCAAGGCATTGTATCATTTGACAAAATTATTTAGAAATTAATTAGTAGAAATGAGATAGAAAAAAATGGAATTAATTTAGCTAAAAAGTGTCATAATCCAATTCACATCTTAAAAAAAAAAAAAAAAAAAAGGTACCTACAAGATGTTTTCCCTGTGGTGAACTTGGATTCACTTAAGTTTTCAGACCTGGGTTTGTACATTGATGTTTGAGCAGTAGCTGCAGGGAGGAAGTAAAAGCCTGACCAAGAAACTCATGGTGCTTGCAGTATAGTTTTTCTGAGGATGTGGTTGGCTGGTCAATTTTTTTTTTTTTTTTTTTTTTTTTTTTCACTGAAACCTTCATAATCAACCTCCTTTCCTCATAGATCCTCAACTAGTTACAGTGAAGTAAAAAATACAACATTCTGCTCATGAACTGAAAATTTTAACTTTAGACAGCAAGTATGTCATAACTATTGTTCACAACATCAACAACCTAAATTAAAGACATAGCTATTGACATCATCTGTCAGAAATTAGCAAGAAATTCTTATGCAGTTGTCTAATCCATTTAATACATTAGTAGGAATTTAAAATTGAAGTTGAATGGATTGGAATGCCATATGATAGTCAGATCTTCTGAGTTAAAAGGGAAACCCAACATAATTCAGAAAAATATCAATAAGGTAGCTTGTCCTATCCTTCTAATAGGCTATAATCACTCTGAATGTTTTTCAAATGGAGCATAAATCTCATTTAAGCCTAGAAATAAAGTAATTTTGGACAAATAACACGAGATTTTTCTTACTGCAAAAAGATGCTATTATCATCTATTTACTTATTTGCAGCTACAAAAGGTTTACAAAATAAAGTAAATTTTGGGTAGCAAGACATGGATCAAGTGTTTCTAACAACTATGTTGCAATGTACATTTCTAATAACAATTAAACAAGTATCTTGCATTCTATCAGAAAAAAAAAAAAAAAGGGTACAAAATTTCAAAGAAAACACAGACCCTTTAACTACTGTTTCTAGCAAAGTCTATTTCCAGAAAAGGCAGAGCAGCACAAAGAAACAAAGTAGTATCATAAATCATAGAATGGTTTGGTTTGGAAGAGATCTTTAAAGGTCACCTAGTCCATGTCCCTGGCAGTGAGCAGGAATGTCTTTACCTAGATTAGATTGCTAAGAGCAATGTTATAGAGAGGTTCAATAGCTTCTTGGCACTGACCATTCCAACAACAGTAACAAAACTGAATTTGGTACAGAAGATGTTGGGGAAACTGTTGAGTCCATCCTCCACCATTAAGAGCACCAAAAGAGCAAGATTGCTCTTGCTCAAGTCTGAAACATCTCCTAATAACAGAATAATTTAAGCTTGCTGCTGTCATCAATGTATAGAAAGAGTCCTTTGTTGCCTTTGTTTTGAACAAGTTATTTTTCCTATGAGGAAATGGCAATAGTCACAAAACACTGCAAGAACTCATCTGGAGTAAATGTGGACAGTTCTTGTCATTCATATTATACAAAAATGAAGTAGAGACAGAACTGATGCAGGCTACTATGTTGGACAGGAGGGAAACAAAGAAAACCATAAAATAGTTTTAATTGGTCTTCTCCAAAACAATTTTACAATTTCATTTAAGTGTGAACATACCTAATTTCAGGGAAGGATCCACAGCTTGACCTTTCCAAAGGAAACAGTACTACACTGTTATGTCTTGGAGACCCAAAGAGCAAGGATCAGCTGGAATCTGCTCTTAGGACTTTCCCACTTCTAACAGTGTCAGCACCCATATGCTACTGTATAAACTTCAAATTGTGAAACTACTGTTTCTACAGCCATCAGTAAATGAAAGCACAGAGAGCTGTCACAATCAGGTCTACAAACAGAGCAAGTAGACAAGCACTAGAGAAAAAATAACCAAATTAATTGACTATGCTCTTACAATGCAGGCTAGAACATGATTTCTTAGGAGGCATGAACACCATCAATGCTATGTGACCAGATCGAGTGGCCTAGTAAATCTGTTCAAGTCCTATGCTCAAAAAGGAATCTGTCCTAAAAGCAGGAAAAAGAAGCTGCTGGGCAAGAAAATAATTATTTATTGAGTGCTACATTTGGTCAGTGATCAGAAGGGGAAGATGGAGGAGAAGGAGGAGAAAAAAAGAAGTGCAAAGTTTCAATAAAGAATAGGTTGCCTTTGGTGCCAAAATTCTGATCTACAATGACATCAAAAGAGTACTGAGGAGCATGATTGTCAGGTGAAAGGGTGCAGAACAGAAACAGACAAAGCAGTTTTACTTTTTTTTTTTTTGTAACAGCTACTAGTTTTGTCTGGCTTTATTTAAAATGTAGGTTTTGTTTCAACTTCTATACTAATCTTTATTAGGCACTTCATTCTTATTTCAGTCAATTGCACCAATGCTATAGTTTCCTCCAACAGAATGGCTGTAACAATACAATGCTAACTCAGAAAATATGAATATTAGCATAAAAGCCTAAAGCATTTCCCACATTTAAAAATAAAACAATAAAATAAATCAGCTGCATAGTCTGGGCCTACAGGCTACAGACGAGAGACGCCATTTAAAGGCAGAACAAGAAAAGTTTGATAAATCCAATCTCTACAAGATCTAAAGCCTCAGACACAATACACAGCTCACTTTATTTTGGATTCTGGAACTCTGCTTTAAACAAAATTAAAAAAAAAAAAAAAATAAAAAGGAAGCTAGAGATTATCTGCAGCCTGAAGTCTAGGACAAACTTTCTAATTGTTGAGTGGTCCTCATTGTTAAGCAGTAAACAAACTACATGCCAGATTTGTTCTTGATCGTTTAACACAAGCAAAAACAATCAAAGAGATATTTAGTAAAAGGTAATGGAAGACACATGTTTGATGAGAACCCCAAAGCAAAAATATGAAGATTCCCTTTCCCTAGAATAATATTCAGTTAATGCATGGAATTTTGCAGTGATTCTTGCTCTCTAGCTCTGATTTTGCCTGTCAGCATTAAGCAAAATTATCCCATGGCTTTCACTGGATAAGAAAAAATACTGTACATTACAAAAAGCCACATGCAGGAAACTCTACTGTACAAAGGCTTACAGATTGTAACTGTTGCAGACAGGATGCAGAAATCCCAAAGTTCCAAACAATGTTGAGAGACAGAGTCAGGGCAATAACACAGACACTTTCTCACTAGACACAGTGACAACAAATCTTTTCTGTGGATTCAGGTATATTCCGAATGTAAAATGGACAATCACAGAACTGGATCCATTACCTGTGCCAATGGCACATGATTTAACTCAGCTTTTACCATGGAACATCTATCATGAAGTGTAACTTTGAGCACACTTGTCTCCTACCCTAAACAAACTTGGAAACCCCTCTGCAAACTAGCTGGTTACTTTCCTCACTCAAGTTTCCTATAATCTTCAAGGAGATGCCCAAGTTTTCAAAATTCTGTTTGTCATATACTTCTAGATGCAAGTTCTTGACACATTCTGCAAATTAGTGCAGACAAGCAGCCATGCCTGCCAGTTTGTGGATGCTGTAACTTTATGTTTGAGAGTAAAATTTAAACATAATATTTACTTTTCATTCATTTTAACTATTATCCTACAGTACTTTCATAAATAAAGCTTTTAACAATACAGATGAGAAAGAGTTCACATCTTTTAATGCTGTTTTATCACTAAAGTAGTATTGTTTGAAATAAATGTCATAAAACTATTACTATATAATTAATCTTTTACGAAGAGATTGCTACCCCAGTTAATATTCCTTATTTATGACATTTGATTAAAAAAACCTAGATTGCTTGGATTCAGATATAAGTAAGTTAGATAGGCACTGTGTTAGGCAGGAAACTAAACAATAGTAAAATGTCCCTTAATAAAAAAAATAACAACAATATTCTTACTTTAAGGACTGGAATAGGGGATGGAGATAAGTAGCAAAGTTTAAATTCTTTGGTTTAAAAATGGTTCACAAGGATTTTATTTTTCCATACCTAAAAACTTAAAGAGGAATTAATCTCATTGTTACATACAACAGTTATAGTTATTCCTCCTTTCAACAGCTAAAGGATCAGGGTGTCTAAAGCTTAGTTTCTATATTTTTGGGTCCTATGTTTGCAACTGTCAAAATGTCTCTGCGGATTAGTAATGCAAATGCACGTTCAGATTCTACAATATAAACTCTTCTAAACAAACAAAAATCCCAAACCCAAGAAGCTAAAATTTCCTTCAAAAATCTGTGTAAAAGCCAGGACTTTCATGCATGGGACTGCAGTGCACTCAGCAGGTAGCTTTTGGAGGTGAACAGCCGAACTGCTACGAGCAATCTTGTCACTGTGTAATCAAATTAGGCATGTAATTGCACACATTTTGTGTAAAATCTTGCAAATCATATTGCATGCCCAAATAAATTTGAAATAAACAGTCTTAATTATTTTCTAAAAAGTTAGCACATCAAATCAGGGAGACTGACATAGAATAAGAAGAAGGGAGCTTAGGAAGGGGTAACGAATGAAAAAAAATAATCCCCAAACAAACAATCCCAAAGAAAAGTGAAAGCCCACTATAATATCTAGTAGGAGATGGCAAGTTACCGTCAAAAGTAGAACACTATTCACTCCAAATGAATGTAAAAACTTTTTTTTACTCTTGCCATTTGTACTGAAGTCAACACTAACAAAATACAGTCATAAGGAAAAATTTGTGAAATCAGTACTTCTCTACAATTGAAAGAAACCATAATCTTAAAACCTTGGTTTTCATGCTGACAACAAAAATCTGTTTAACTCATGTTGGTTAGGATCTGACAATAATACAGAGAAGTACATTCACACTTAAATTAGACAGTGATTTTCCTTTTACTAAATTGTCATGATCAGTGTACTAAACTGTGATTTCTAGGTGAAACACATTCAATCCATATGCACATCTAATTCTGAAGCAGCTCTGAGTTTTCCTGATCAGATTTAAAAGCTACTGTACTAAAAAGTGTTGCTTCTTTCTTCCTTAGCAAAATCAATGTAGACAGAGAGATGGGAGGAAAAAAAAGTGTATTGCTATTTCCATATTTTCGTCCATATTCTTTCCTTGACATCACTGTATGAGGCTTTGCACTAAGAGTCAGAAGCGCTGTGGAGAGATGGAGAAAAAAGTATCTGAAAGGTGTAGAACTACTGGCTATTAAAAAACAAGATCACCAGCCTCTCTGGAAAGGTGGCTGTTACCAAGATGCTTCTACTCAACACCGTAAGGTAGAGCAGGAATTTTACACAGCCAAGGGTGGCAGCCATCTTTGGCTGGGTTTCAAGACCTAGATTTTAATTTTTTGATATGCAACTTTTAATCTTATGGAACAGCTGCAGCTCACTCAGTCCAAACCCAAGCCCATTTTTCTCTTTATTCCAACAAACTTTCAGTAAGACTTTCCCTTGCAGAGGTCTTCCAGACAATAGAGAAACACAATGAAGCCATTGTCAGGAACTCTACGCAGCTCCTCTAGTTAAGAAACAAACATAACCTTTCTCACCCATACGAATCCATAAACAGCAGCAGCATCTAAAACAGGCTGTTACATCAGCAGAACCCTCCATTGCTAGTGAAGATAGATGAACAAAACACAGAAGGCCCACAGAACTCTTAGGTCACAGGATAAGTTTACAAGATTGTCAGATACCAAGCTCATATGTTTGTTTTTAAGCTTACAGATATACAATCCAAAGAAAAGAGAGTGGGAAGGAAATAAGAATGAGAAATGTTTGTGCTTAATAGAGGACATCAACCTGGGAAGCCTGAAGAGGTAAAGAAGCTTGATGTATAGATGCAGTCAGGTAAAATTGTGGTTGCATCAGAAAAAAAATTTTGTAGATAGTTACAAAAGAAATAATGTAATAACAAAACATGCAACAAGCCATATGAAGAAGAGAATGAGAGGTAAAAACAGAGATCATACTTATATAACATGCCACAAAAGAAACTTTTCTTATGAACCAAATAAGTGAGACAGTATTTAATTTAATAAACACCACCATGACATTCTTAATTATTTGCTTGTATAAATAAAAATGATGCATCAGTCATGTCCTCCAAAATTCCTGTCTGTAGGGGCAGAAGAATCTCAACTGTGTCTCTGAACAGTACATAAAATCACAGCAAATGTTTGTGCCATTGACACAGGTAATAGAGCCAAATGTGGATACAGAAAGGTCCTTAAGACAGTGGTTCCACTCTTTGCAGAGGGAATGAATCCTCCTTTTCAGAAAAGGATTTTTCCCTTTTTGTCATTCCTTGTTAATGAATAAACACGAATAAACTTTTATGTATTAACTCAGAATGGCATTTACCTAGTTTACTGATTTATACTAATTTTATGCGGTGTTTTATTTCTACTGGTATTCTTTTACCACAGCTTCTTTATGTTCAACTTAAAAATTCAAAAATATTGCAATAATTAACGAAAACAGTTTTATTGATACATCTTGTTTGTATCTAGAGCTTTTGAAACAGAATGAAACTTTAGTAGCCTATTACTTATTTTCTGGGGTGGAAGAGAGATTAAAATCTTCATGCCAATAGATTAATAGTGGACTCTCCATATGAGAGTATCTTTAACATTTTATTTCTTTTACATGATAGATTATAAACACATGGTCTGCTCTTGAAAAGTTCATTGCGGTCACATGTATATTCTTTCCCAAAAATACAGAGGATTATCAGGAAGGCTCCTCTTATGACTGTTCAAAAGTTAAGAAAGCAATCTGTGTAAGTCAGTACACCCCCTTCTATACACTTCTTACGCTTACAGTGAAACTAAGATTTCCCAATTATGTTCCTTTTTTCCACTGAACCCATTCAGTGCACACTAGCCAACGTTTGCCATGTAAGTACATTTTTAATACTTCATTTACAGATATTCTTGAGGATGTGACCTTAATCATGAGACTATCCTTTTTCTTCAACAATTGATAAAAGCATTTCTTACTCTGGTAAGAAATTAAGCTTCATTTCCTATGTAGTCATTATGAACCATGCTTACTCCACACAATTCATGGCAGCTATTGAAAGGGTCCTGTGAAAAATATTATCCAGTCACATAACCAAAACTAGTATTGTAACTACATGGCACGACTGAACAGGACACTCCAAGAGAGTGTTTTCACTCCTTGCTCAGGTCAAACGCCATAGGTTTGAAGAGATTTATCTACAATTTGGTGAAAAGAACACCCAGACCAAGAGTACCTGAGGTTCACAAGGTTCTGAGAGAAATTACTTCAGACAGAATAAAACGTGACACAGATCCAGACCTATTATGCTTTATATTGCCACCTGTCAGCTCTTCTCAGTTCTTCACTTCCTCCCCAGTTAATCATCTTAATCTTCCTTTGCCTCTCTCCTCTTGGCCCCTGTTTTCCAACCCTCCAGTACAAGATTAGGGAAAAATCTTCAGAATTATACTAGAAGTCTCTCCTGAGCAACAGGAGCCGAGATATACCGGGTATAGTGGCAAATTTTAAGAAACTCTTTACACAACTAACAAGACATGTACCTGATAAAATTTTCCATATTTCAAGTCTATGAAACTATGTGGACATGAGCAAAACCAGACTTTGTTTTCTTCCTTAATATTGGTGAAATGAAGGAGACACCCAATGCCGGGGAGGGTGGGGGGGGAAGGGAAGTAAAAAAACACAGAACAACAAAACTATCAAACAAAACTTGTAGCCTAAAGAGCTAAAATTTTGGCAAAATTATAAAACAGGGACTCATAATGAAAGCCAGACCACTTTAATAGGTAGCAGTGTCAGCCCCACCTATAATAAAGCCCATAAAGGACTTTCTTTGAAGATTTAGTAGGCATTCTCATCGAGTGAGCCTGCACACATTTACAGCAACTGAGAATTTGACATATATGCATTAACACAGCAAAATAAATCACAGCTTTTGTCATAGCACCAGATGAGAGGTAACTTCATTTTTTCACTTTCTTTGTAGATCTGAAAGAGATTTTAATGTGTTTTGCCGGTAGTGTTAGATGTAATACTGTTTTTTTAAGGTATTACTGAGTTATATTACATTCAGTTATTAGCAGATAATCACGCCAAGGAATAAACAATTAAAACCATCACAAGGGCAAGATGAAATTAACTAAATCATTAACTCAAACTCCCCACAAGAATACAGATAATTTTAGCACTTAAAAGAGGCTCATCATTTAGAAATAATTACATCATACATGTCTCTACATACATACGTAAACAAACGTTATGCATGTGCTCTGGAATATAGCATAAATAGCACTGTGTGCCGAACAGCAGCACACTCCAAAATAATTAATGTTTCACTCACTAACACATCCCAAAGCTATCAAATCTTTCTTTAGATTAGCTAGAATTTTTCCCTACCCCATGTGGCCTCCTCTTTAAACACATTTTTATTTCAGCTTACAATAAAAACATTGCTTTATTAAAATCAGATGTTTACGTAGAGTACCGAATATTTTATGCATTTGAAAGTTGTCTGGGCATTTTTTCCTGACTATGGTTTGCAGTGTAGCTACTATTTTACATCCAGCCCACCTAAGCAATACATCGTCTCAGCACACGCACACATCAATGCAAGGAAAACCAACTGACAGACCAGAGCATTTCTGGAAAGCGGGCAGAGTGAGCTTTGCAGGTCCTGTTTCTGTCCTGCCTAGAACTCTTCTGCACCTCAACAGGTGACAGAACACATCTGCTTTGCATAATACACCCCTGTAAACATCACTACAGAAATACCATTTGTAAGATCTTTACAACACCCATAACTATCATAGGAGCCATGTAAGTCAGTAACCACTCAGACAGCACTTGGTGCTTCCTGTAAAAACATACTTATGGAATTACAGCCATGCTTTCCCCAAATAACTGTTTCTCCAGCTAAACATTGATGGACTTCATTATCCAAGTATTTACTGCGGTATAAATGAAGAGAATTCAAAAAATGAAGGCCTCCATTCCAAACTAGTGAGAGGGTTTATGTAGAATATATTTGTGAAGCTGTTCTACTTCAGTTGTTCCATGTCAATACTATGAAAAGCCAAAATTAGACTTGCACACATGGACACTTGACTTTGTCATCTGCAATAAATGATAGCTCTAATTGTAGTTCTAATGAAAGATTGTGATTATCTGTTTGGTTGATATCTCCCCTCCAGATACTATAGTTCAACAATTCAGACTTCTTCATTAGGCAGTTTTGCTCTCTTGGAGCAAAACCGTTCTTGGTGATCAATGGTCGTTTGATCACCAGAGGAAGATAAGCAGATAAGCAGACAGGGGATTTTCTTCTGTCAATTTACCTGGCCCACAGAACTGCTTGTTCTAGATGGTGTCACCTAAGTAGATTGTCTTAAACTTCTATGTGGAAATTTCTGTCATAAACAGCTTGTTCTTTTCAAATAAATTAAGAATAATCAGTCATTTAGTACAACACAGGTTCATAGTGAACAGCCAGACGAGTGCAGCTGCACTATCCTTCCCATCCATCCAGATAAAGGTTTTATCCAGCACCTTGGGACAATCACCCTAACTTCATTACCAGTTCTATTGCCTACAGCACATTGCCAGCACAGTAGAGTGCTTGCATGTTTATATAGTTGATCAGTGTGTTCGTAGGAGCAAGATCACTGAAACTCCTAGTTGAAGGGGTCATATTCAAACATAAGATCTGATGCGTGGAGATTTTGAAGAGTCCTAGTGTATATTCAGTGTGAAAAAAAAAAAAAATCTTGTATAGGGTTAACCTGTATGTTAAAAGATGATGGAAAGAACATCATAGTTTGAGTTGAGTACAGGACTGTGAAGACTAGATAAAACAAAAACTTTAACTGCTGTTTAGAATTCTACATAAGAACATTTTCCTCTATAACCTGAAAGATTAATTGCAAATTACTTATATCACCACAATCTGATTTTCACACAGACACAAGGAATATTACAGGCCTCTAGTCACAAACATTCAGATTTAATTCTCTTATGCCAAGGTTCAAACTTCTAAATTTAAAATATGTTTATTTTTATTTTATTGTACACTATTCCATTTTGATAAACCAGTTTGTTTAATGTTGATTTTTCCTGACTGTAATTTATTGTATACATAAACTTCATACTTATTACACATACATACATATATAAACACAACACAAACTTAGAACTGTTATAAGTGGTATAACATTAGGATTTAGAGCTTTTTAAACACAATTTTTCTCTGAAGGTAATTAATATGTGACTCATTAAATTTATAAAATTAAGCAGAAGAATTTAAATACTATTCATTGCACTTGTGCAGTAAATTTCAAAGCATCATATATATACACCTATTTATTTCAGGTTCAGTTTTGTTAAGTTTAAGGTAAGTAAAAATATTTTTAAGAAAATACCTACTTGGTAAGTAATTTATAAACCCCAAAATCTTCAGATTTAAACATATATATCTTTGAAACTTATCCTACATTCTCTAATTTTTTTTTTCTATTTCTACATATGTATATATGTGTGTGTATATATATATATATGTATTTATGTATATATAGTAAAAATTTCACACCAGGTGAATTTCGTCTCAGCTGCATGCAAAAATCTGTCATGATGTAAAAAAACAGCCTAAAAGAGATCTGAAATTAAATGAGTACTCACTTGTTTAGTCTTTGTTTTTGTGATGGTGTCCGAAATGGGTTTCTTCCTCTCTTTAACAGCTGTTTTAGAAAACAGTTCTTCAAATTCATGATAATCTATGGAAGGCTCTTCAATTTTTTCCCACACAAGTGATGCACTAGAATCTCTAAAGTTAAGCAAAAGACCTATGTAGGGCAATGTCAAACTAAATAAAGTCATAAATGGAGGAATGAAGAACATAGCAATTTAAAAATTTTTGCCTGTCTTCTACTAGCAGCATTTTGATAAGATACGTTGTTGATTCTCCCCAATACCTTTGTTTACTACTTTGTTCAGGTCAGGCTTATTTATATTCACCCACTTTACATACATAGGAATATAAATAGGCTGTATATAGGCTAAAAAACATACAGACATGGACACAAAGAGAAGTAGAAATAGAGTTATCTGCAGACCACCTCTGTGACAGTGGTAAGAACTTGAAAAGAAAGAGATCCATCATTAAATAATAGTAGAATGATTTTACAATCAGTACTCAGAGACAAAGAAATGATTAATAAGGAAATTTCATTATGAAGAATGATATTTTATGAATAAACAGAAGGCATCAACAAGTGAAACAAAGTATATCAGTCATATCAAAGTAATAGCTACAAGAATAGATTTATGCTGCCATGCAAATAAATTGCAGTTTGAATCTGTGTGCATAAGATTAAAAAAAAAAAAAAAAGATTATCAGATCACTGGAGAAAGGAAAGAGGATAAAATATGTTCAGCATGGGCTCATCTAGATGTAAGACACTACCAAAGCCTGCAAGCTGCTCCAGAGAATGAGCAATGTTGTCTTTAAAGTCGAGGGGAAGTACAAATACAACATCTTAATAAGCACCTAATGGAATGCTTCTTGGCACACAGTCACCCCTAGATCTCTGATCAACACATGGCACGTAACCCCAAAGGACAGCTGAAAAGAGTACCCTCAAAGAGCTTTCATGGGCAAATCATGTTACTCAGTATTTGTGTGCTTTGAAGAAAACATTTACATATCCTACTACAAATAAAATCCTGTTTGCATGGAGGTTCTTCCAAAGACCTGCCTAGCAGTAAATACAGACTTTTGCTTATAACATATGACACTATCAAGACAGCCATGAGGTGAAAACATCACTCCCTTCACAAGTTTCCATCTTACCTTCTACTGTGGAGTTGAATTCTTGTCCAGTAAAGAGGCTTCATTGGCCGAGAAGGTTCTACCACATGTTTTCTGCTGCCTTTCTCCTGATTCACTCCCATTGCAAATAAACCAGATGGTAATGGAGGAGGAAGAAACCCACAGCCCTGTGGGACTGCTGGGTAGGTGCCACCCTGGGCTGGCACTGGAAGGGGTGGTGCTTGTCCAGGCAAAGGTGGTGGGGCTGGAGGTGGCATCCCCAACCCAGGCAAAGGAGGTGGTGGAGGGAGGACACCAGCACCAGGCAGAGGTGGAGGAGGGGGTACACCAGCACCAGGCAGAGGGGGAGGAGGGGGTGGAGGGGGAACACCAGCACCAGGCAGAGGTGGTGGA